>NC_053154.1:179736485-179904833 GCF_016835505.1 Polypterus senegalus
AAACATTTTAAAAATAACGTAACACGATTGTCAATGTTACCTTTTGTAAGTAGTGCCTGGAGGATTCAGTGTGGAGAAACTCTACAGACAGCGTGTGTATTAACTTGTGGATTTTTCTGTAAGTATTTGGTAGCAGCATCACAAAGTCACTTCTGTAAGACTGCGTCAGCTGCGGAGTTGAGCTCAGAGTGAAATGAGGTGAATGGGAGGGGAGATGATGACATGACTTTCCTACCCGCCTTAACTGTCAATCCCCCAGAAACACAGTCTCTCGGAATTTGCATAAGCACAGCCCTTTACCTGCAATTTAAACTTAGTTGCAAAGTGATCAAAACTCTCGTTTATATCCTGCGTCCTCTCATTAAACTTGTATCCCGTGATTACCGTGGGCATGACAAACGCCAGCGGCAGCCTGTCTATGAACTTAATTTAAACTTTAGGTTTACACTGTGCTTTGTTTCCGAAGTAGCAGCACTTATGAATATGGTTGTATATGTAACTCGCTCGCTTATTATTGTTTCGCTGCCTTCTCAATTATATAATGCATATTTTCTTCAGCGCTTTTTGGAGCGCTTCCTGGTTTTCTACGTACTGTGTTGACAGTCAGTTCACGTGATTACGTGGGAGGCGTGATGATGTCACACGAAACTCCGCCCCCCACAGCTTTCGAGCTCAACTCCATTACAGTATATGGAGAAATATACCTTCCAGTTATGACCATTACGCGTAGAATTTCAAAATGAAGCCTGCCCAACTGTTGTAAGGAAGCTGTAAGGAATGAGCCCACCAAAATTCAGCCTTCTACCTACACGGGAAGTTGGAGAATTAGTGATGAGTCAGTGAGTGAGTCAGTCAGTCAGTCAGTCAGTGAGGGCTTTGCCTTTTATTAGTATAGATATATATACACACACACAGACACACACACATATAAACATTGTGGCGACGCCTGGAAGGACCGGAAGGTGGCATGTACGTCCTCCGGGCCACGAGGGGGCAACCGCCCTGGAATATTGGAGGACCACAGGAGAGGAACAAGGAGGCTTACGCCTATTGGAACCTATGGCAACCGCCAGGGGGTGCCCTGAGTCTCAGAGGGCCAGGGATTGATTTACTTCCGCCACACTCGGGAAGATGGAGGAGAATCCCTCCAGGGACGACTGGAGTGCTTCCGAGTGCTCTTCTGCCACACCAGGAAGTGACGTCAGAGGGAGCACCTGGAGCACATCCAGGTGAAAATAAAAGGGCCCACCTTCCTACAGTATGGGAGTCGGGAGTGGGAGCACGACAAGGCTCCCATGGAGAGAGGAAAGGCGGTCCAAGGGACAGAGTGAGAAAGGCCCAGTATTAAGGTGATTGGGGCAAGAAGGCCCAGTGGACTGTGTGGGACTGAGTTATGTATTTATGATGGAGGACAAAATAAAAGACCTTTTTATAAAGATGCGGTGTGTGTCTGATGGTGTCCGGGCATGTCTCACAACATATATACATATACATATATACTGTACATATATACATATAAACATATCTCCATATACACATATCTACACATACACATATTTACACATACACATATCTATATATATATACATATACACATCTACATATATACATATATATACACATATCAACATATATACACACATACATATACATACATACATACACACACATATACATGTATATTTATACATACAGATAAATATACATATATATACACACATACATATACAGTGGAACTTCGGTTTGCGAGCATAATTCGTTCCGGAAACGTGCTCGCAATCCAAAGCACTCGTATATCAAAGCGAATTTGCCCATAAGAAATAATGGAAACTCAGATGATTCGTTCCACAACCCAAAACTATTCATATAAAAATGATTAATACAAAATATTAAGTAAAATACATAATACAAATTAACCTGCACTTTACCTTTAAAAAGAATCATGGCTGGTGTGAGTTTCTAAACTCATGTGGGATTCCACCCAACAGGACCACACGCGGAAGAGCGTCCCAAAGCAATCGCAGTCTCCCAGCGCTGTAGCAATTCGTCATATAAGCGCATCCAAAAAGATCGCAGACATGCTATAAGCGCCTGTCATCAATGGGTCATACAAGGAACATTATAAAGATCCCGCTACAATAAATAACAGCTGTTGCTGTTTCAAGCTGAATAAAGCTGGTGTTAAAGTACTGAGACTCAGCTTCGTGTTTTGGGGATCAAGATGGGGACTCGCACTTCACAGCACACACACACAGTCACAATGCTGTAGTAAACAGTATATGCTCGTACGGATATTGACTATATGAGTGAGGCACACTGACTCAGACGGAGAATAGGAGACGATTGCCAGAGAGAGAGAGAGAGAGAGACGGGCAAGCGAGATAAGGAGAGAGAGAGAGACGCGCTGGGCGAGTGAGCGAGCGAGATAAGGAGAGAGAGAGAGAGACGAGCTGGACGAGCGAGATAAGGAGAGAGAGAGAAGAACCATCAGCTCAGTTATGATCACATGACGCTCAGCAGACAAAGTGTATCCATACTACTCGTATTGCAAGACATTGCTCGTTTATCAAGTCAAAATTTATTAAAAATTTTTGCTCGTCTTGCAAAACAAGCGTAAACCAAGTTACTTGTAAACCGAGGTTCCACTGTATATATACACATACATACACACATATATATATATTGTGGAAACCCCCTCATCAGCTGAAGCCCATCCGGCAAAGCGGCCTGTCCCGCGAGGGTCAACAGTTTCCCATTTCAGGGTCCCGGCGTACCATCTTCCATGGTCTGGACCTGAAAAAGAAGACACAGGTGCGGAGACGTCGTCCCGACGCCTAATGGCATTTCTGCTCGGGGCATACGGACAACGCCTCCACAAATGCCCAGCTCCATGGCACCTGTAACACCGGCGCACCCCTTGTATTTCAGGTGTTCTCCAGGCCTGAAAACAGGACGGGAACGCCCGTGCCTGTATCCGTTCAGCTTGGCTCGGGCAGCTCTCCATTGCCTCGAGAGATCTCTCGCCGCACACGAGCTCTCGCTCACTCTTTTTGCCCTGTCCGGAGACCCCTCCATTTTTCTCCGGGGCCTCCCGTTGCTCTGGGGTGCCGCAACAGCTTGGATCCCCTTATGAATTAAAGCGGGACCCCTTGCCGTTTGCACCCCTCTCGATCGGGCTCCGAGCACCGCCGCTTCTTGGCGCCGGGTGGTCTGGGTGCCGACACATACAAGCCGGCACCGCCCCGACTCTGCTTGTACTGCGGTCTCAGTACTCGTCCCCCGATCTACTGTCGGAACCCTTGCTACTTGAATCCCTTCCGTTACATCCAGGTTCTTTTCGCTAAGGATTCCATAATCCTGTTCGGTACTGGTGTCACTTACCTGTACCGACGCATCAGACTTACTGGAGAATCCCACATCGCGCCGCGTTAACCACCCGGCTCTCAGGGGCGCTGCCTGTAGTCTCCTCCAGCGCCTTGAGCACACTCGTCAGGTTCTGTAATACCTGCAAGAGAGGCTGTACAGGACGAAAGACTTTCTCTAACTCCTGTACAGCCAACAACAAGTCACTTAAGCCAGCCGGCACTGAAGTCGTACATTTTTCTGACTCACCTGCCGGCTGGGAGCCGTGGAGCTCCTGCGCATGCTCCGTTGGGTCTTCGGGTGTCCCAGGATTGACGTTCGTTGGTCCCGCCTTCTTGTACTCACCGGCGGGGCACAACACACACCGCCAATCCCGTACTTGTTTTGGGAGGAACTTCCGGTCTTCCAACGCCCTCCACCCTATGAGCAGACGCTCGGGAAGAGACTTCCGGCAGCTTCCGCCCGCAGCCATTCTGCAGTCGACAGCGGCTCCTCTTCGCCTCCGTCGCCGCCTCGTTGTCAGACCACGGGTTGGCATGCTTCGGCCACAGACGCGGATTCGGGCAGTCCCCTGCTAAAAAACATGACCAGGCGACCGCAGGGTAAGTCCCGCCAAGCGTATCATCCTGCCGACTACGCCACTGTGAACGCTGGCCCCGGCACAGACAGACGGACGACATATTTTCCACCACACACTGTTTATTATACACTATATACAAGTTCAAATCACGTGCACTCACGCAACCCCAGTGCCTTCAGCACCGAATCCCCCAAAAGTCCAGGGCCCACAGTCACTGTGCCTTTCCTCTGGCCGCCTCCTGTCCTCTCCCCAGCTCCGTCTTCTGCCTCCCGACTTCCACCTTCTCGAATCCGCTGTCGCTGGGCGGCTTCTTCCGCCGCCCGCCGCCCGACGCAACGACGACGCCGGGTAGAGGCGTCGCTACCTTCAGGGCCCGGTTGCCCTTTTTCTTCCCCATAACAGAGACGTCCGTCTGGCGTGGTTTACAGCAGGCGTTTCCAGAGGCGTCAGCGCAGGCTTGCGTGTCGCGGCGGTAGTGCGCCTTCGTCTGTTGTGCGGGGTTGGCTCCACAAAATATTTATAAAGACGGGTCCCCCCCTTTTAGTAGGGGTTGGTCCCTGTTCGGGCGCCATTGTGGAAACCGTACCCCCAACACAGACAGACCGACACCAGGATGTATGAAACACGCTATTTATTTTTCCTTTACTGCACCACAATGCCTTCTCTCATCAACTCTTTCCTTTCTTCTTCTTTCACCAACTCTTTCCTTTCTTCTTCTTCTTTCTTTTCTTCTTTCCCTCTTTCTTTCTCTCTCTTTCTCTTGGACCTCCTCCTCCTCACAAGCTTCGTCTCCTTCCTCCCAACTCTGGCTCTCCGTCTGGAAGGAGGCGGCTCCTTTTATCAGGACCCGGATGAGTCCCAGGTGCTCCCCTTGACGTCACTTCCTGGTGTGGCGGAAGTGTCAGGAAAGCCCCCGGAAGCACTCCGGGTCATCTTAGAACCGTTTCCGGGAGCACTTCCTGGTATGGCGGAAATGTTGCCATCCAGGACTCCCCAACTGACCGGGCGCCCCCTGGCGGTGGCCACATCCTCACACGGGCATCCCAGCTCCGTCTCTGTGGCCCCAAATAGACCCGGCGGCTGCCCTCTCGTGGCGAGGAGAAGTATTGTCCCCATCGGGACTGTCCAGGCGTCCCGGCCGGGCAGTGTCCCCGTACATCTCTGACAATATATATATATATATATACAGACACATATATACATATATATACAGATCTACATATATACACATATATATATATATACATATCCACATATATATATACACATACATACATATATATCTACACATAAATATACTGTATATAGCAAAATCCCCGCGCTTCGCAGCGATGAAGAACTGCTTTTAAATTTTTATTAAGAAGAAAAGAAAACCTTTTTAAACTGAGGGAAAATATGCCAATAACTATCTGTTAAGGATCTCTTTGTATACCACGTTGTCAGTTCAGCCCTCCGGTGGTAATATGACCAAGCTGTGCACTGAGATTACTTTTGAGAATGCAACGTATAGTTTTGTCCAGGAGGAAAGCAATGTTGCCTCAAAATCAATGACAACCTTTTGTAGGGTGTGTCCCTGAGACTTATTAATTGTCATCGCGAAGCAGAGCCTTACTGGAAATTTGAGGCATTTGAATTGAAATGGAAGATCAGAGGGTATAACGGTGATGCCAGGAATACATTCAGAGTGTGGCGCTCTGCTGTTTTTTTGTGTAGCTGCCTTCACACAGCTTCTCCTCTGCTTTATAAACGAACGCCATATAAGGCCATCATTTCTCCTTGCTTCGCGGTTCTGTACTGTTTTATTGTTCGTTTATTATGATTCTTATAGTTATTGTGTAGCTATTCGAGACTTACTTTACTGTACAGGTACCCATTTTCTTTATTTAATCTGCGGCTTGTACGTTATTTTTTGTTTGTTTATTATGATTATAGATATTTATTGATCCCCTTCTTTAGCTGACTGCCTGCTCATATAAGACGCTCCACTGGTTTTTTGTGAAACAGCCTTTACACAGCTTCTCCGCTGTTTTATAAACGAACGACATATAAAGCCATCACCTTGTCAATTGTGTAATGCGTTTTTTGAACAGGTTTGATGCATGGAAGTGATCACTCGTACTGCGTTAAGTCAGTTCACGTGAGCTGCTCTCTTGTGTGATGTTGCAATGTCCATGGCTTTATTTAATGTTAGCTAAGACCCGGCCCTTAAAAGTTTCTGGCTGCACTTGGGTTGTAATATGACGAAGCTGTGCGAGCTCACTTTTGAGAATGCAACGTATAGATGTCCAGGAGAAAAGCAATCTTACCTGAAATCAATGGCATTGTTTTGTAGGGTCTGACCCTGAGACTTATTACTTGTCATCGTGCAGCAGAGCCTTACTGGAAATTGGAGGCATCTGAATTGAAATGGGAGATCAGAGGGTATAAAGGGGATGCGAGGAATACATTGAGTGTGGAGAAACTCTAGAGACAGCATGTGTATTAACTTGTGGATTTTTCTGTGAGTATTTGGTGGCAGCGTGACGAAGTTGCTTCCGC
The DNA here is from genome assembly GCF_016835505.1 of Polypterus senegalus. NCBI lineage: Eukaryota > Metazoa > Chordata > Cladistia > Polypteriformes > Polypteridae > Polypterus > Polypterus senegalus. Next base: position 179,742,967 of record NC_053154.1, read on the forward strand.
AAGATCGCGTTAGCTGTGGAGCTACCTTGTCAATTATGTAATGCGTTTTTTGAACAGGTTTGATGCATGGAAGTGATCACTCGTACTGCGTTCAATCAGTTCACGTGTGCTGCTCTCTTGTGTGATGTTGCGATGTCCACGGCTTTATTTAATGTTAGCTAAGACCCGGCACTTAAAAGTTTCTCGCTACAGCAATTTTAACTCTGTTACAAAGTGATCCAAAGTCTCGTTTATACCTCGTGTCTTCTCATTAAACTTGTATCTCGTGAATAAAGTATTTGGCGATTTTCTTCAGCGCTCTTTGGGAGCGCTTCCTTCTTTTCTACGTACTGCGGTCACAGTCAATTCACGTGATTACGTGGGAGGCGTGATGATGTCACACACAGCTCCGCCCCCCACGGCCATCGAGCTAACGTCCATTACAGTATATGGAGAAAAATAGGTTCCAGTTATGACCATTACGCGTAGAATTTCAAAACGAAACCTGCCCAACTTTTGTAAGTAAGCTGTAAGGAATGAGCCTGCCAAATTTCAGCCTTCTACCTACACGGGAAGTTGGAGAATTAGTGGTAAGTGAGTGAGTGAGTCAGTGAGGGCTTTGCCTTTTATTAGTATAGATTAGAAAATGTAAAGTTTTTTTTTTTTTAAATATAACATAGTATCTGCATGGCTAATATCATTTTAAATCACAGCAGACACGTATTACATTTCGCCCAAGATCACAACAATGAATGATGAACACAACACGAAACCCGTTTTCAATGACTGGCACAGCTATTTATCCACAAAGCACAGCTGTAAATATTTTTATGCACAGGAATAAAATGAAAAATCCATGAAGATGGCAAAAACCAATAAAGTAAATGCAAATAAAATAACCATTGCATCCATTGGCAAGGAAACAATACTGGCAAAGAGAACTATTTCTTCCCTGGCAAAATTCCTTTGAACCTGCAACTGTTGTGAAAGTTTTTCTTTGAGTAATTTTGTATCAAAACTCAAAGAAATCACAAGGAAGAAATTTGCTCTGAAAAGAGATATAAGCAACACATGTCCGTGATACTGGGATAACACCCAGGCTGGTATTACATTTCCTGCCTGGCAAAAAAAAAATGTCAATAAGCTTATAATGACTTCTTGAACAGCTGATCTTGACATCAGTCAAGATGAAAATGCTTCCATAGGACACAAAGCCATACTAACAATGGGCCGTTGTCACAGGGGGCTGATGAACATATACTATCACATTAGTTACAGTACTGTCTGACTGAAAAACAAAAGCTTTATGATCCAGTAACAGAATTTTAAAAATGATTCAGTATCTGATATGCAGCCTGTTTAGGTATGGGGTAATAGTGCTATAGCATTTAGTACAATCATAGTTTTCACAACAACGTTAAAAGAAACGGGACATAAAATCCTGCAGCCCCACCAGGTTTAAGTGTTTGTTAGCTGCAGAGCCTCTACAACTCCACAGTCTTCTTAATGCTTAAAAACACTCTCATCTTCATTCTGTTTTCTCTCATTCTTCTATTTTTCCCTCCTCTGTAGGCTCCTTTTATTCCCTGCTATTGTGTTTTTTTTCATTCCAACTCATCTGACTTTTGATTTGGAGCACCTATTAAATCCCATCTTGTTCTTTTACAATCACTTCTTTAGTCAGACTCTGGTGCAGTCATAAAGATCTCGGTTGCCCTACAGACTATTATCGGCCCTGAAAACAACGGAGGGCAATACCCAAGGCCCAGACCAAAACTATGAAAAACAAGTTTCTGGCCAAAAAACATCCTTTTTTATACAAAAGCCATCTCAACAGGCTATTTGCACAATACAATTAGACCCAACATAATTTCTGATAGATCACAGGCATAACTAAGAAGGACATCTAAGACAGAGGGATAAAACCAGAGAAGCAGACCCCTAAGAACTCCATTCCATTGGCTCTAGAGGTCCCCAATAGGGCTGTCTACTTGAGCTACAATACCCATGCAGCCTTGCCAAAATCCAACCTGGAGGCAATTTATTCTTGTCACCCAGCGTATTGAGGAGCATGTTGCCTGGCAAGCTGTGCTCTACTGTCCCTCCATTATCCTGGTTTCTCATCTAGGAAAGGTAGCAACAAACACTTCAGATGGGTTACCAGACTTCATCTACACCCCTTAGCCCTGACAAGGTTAATTGGTAGCTATTGTTCTGAGGGGGCAGTAATATTTAAAATGGAGCCATTACAAATACCCAAATGGAACTTTACTTTCACTTTCAGTCTCAATAACAAGTGAAGTAAATGATAAATGCTCACTAATAAAATTTGGTATAATGAAATCATATGTCATATTACCCATGTAATATAAATTCTGTTAAAATATGTAATATACAGTTAGGTCCATAAATATTTGGACAGAGACAACTTTTTCTAATTTTGGTTCTGTACATTACTACAATGATTTTTAAATGAAACAGCTCAGATGCAGTTGAAGTGCAGACTTTCAGCTTTAGTTCAGTGGGTTGAAGAAAAAGATTACATAAAAATGTGAGGGAACTAAAGTATTTTTTTAACACAATCCCTTCATTTCAGGGGCTCAAAAGTAATTGGACAATTGACTCAAAGGCTATTTCATGGGCAGGTGTGGGTAAGTCCGTCGTTATGTCATTATCAATTAAGCAGATAAAGTTGGAGTTGATTTGAGGTGTGGTGCTTGCACGTGGAAGATTTTGCTGTGAAGAGACAACATGCGGTCAAAGGAGCTCTCCATGCAGGTGAAAGAAGCCATCCTTAAGCTTCAGAACAGAAACAGAAAAAACCCATCCGAGAAATTGCTACAATATTAAGAGTGACAAAATCTACAGTTTGGTACATCCTGAGAAAGAAAGCAAGCACTGGTGAACTCAGCAACGCAAAAAGACCTGGACACCCACGGAAGACAACAGTGGTGGATGATCGCAGAATCATTTCCATGGTAAAGAGAAACCCCTTCACAACAGCCAACCAAGTGAACAACACTCTCCAGAGGGTAGGCGTATCGATATCCAAGTCTACCATAAAGAGAAGACTGCATGAAAGTAAATACAGAGGGTGCACTGCAAGGTGCAAGCCACTCATAAGCCTCAAGAATAGAAAGGCTAGATTGGACTTTGCTAAAGAACATCTAAAAAAGCCAGCACAGTTCTGGAAAAACATCTTTTGGACAGATGAAACCAAGATCAACCTTAACCAAAATGATGGCAAGAAAAAATTATGTAGAAGGCGTGAAACAGCTCATTATCCAAAGCATACCACATCATCTGTAAAACACAGTGGAGGCAGTGTGATGGCTTGGGCGTGCACGGCTGCCAGTGGCACTGGGACACTAGTGTTTATTGATGATGTGACACAGGACAGAAGCAGCCAAATGAATTCTGAGGTGTTCAGAGACATACTGTCTGCTCAAATCCAGCTAAATGGAATCAAATTGATTGGGCGGCGTTTCATGATACAGATGGACAATGACCCAAAAAATACAGCCAAAGCAACCCAGGAGTTTATTAAAGCAAAGAAGTGGAAAATTCTTGAATGGCCAAGTCAGTCACTTGATCTTAACCCAATTGAGCATGCATTTCACTTGTTGAAGACTAAACTTCGGACAGAAAGGCCCACAAACAAACAGCAACTGAAAGCCTCTGTAGTAAAGGCCTAGCAGAGATTTAAAAAGGAGGAAACCCAGCATCTGGTGATGTCCATGAGTTCAAGATTTCAGGCTGTCATTGCCAGCAAAGGGTTTTCAACCAAGTATTAGAAATGAACATTATATTTCCAGTTATTTAATTTGTCCAAGTACTTTTGAGCGCCTGAAAGAAAGGTATTGTGTTAAAAAAATGCTTTAGTTGCCTCACATTTTTATGCAATCTTTTTGTTCAAACCACTGAATTTAAGCTGAAAGTCTGCACTTCAACTGCATCTGAGTTGTTTCATTTAAAATTCATTGTGGTAATGTACAGAACCAAAATTAGAAAAAAGTTGTCTCTGTCCAAATATTTATGGACCTAACTGTAATTGTATCTTTCACTTTCTCTAACATATAAGCTTTCCTTTGCTGCCTTACAAAGTATGTATTGCATGCTGACGTCATCCTTGCTGGTGGATTGTGCTGAGTGGTGCTCCGGTTTGCGTGTGAAATTTGCGATAAACTTCAAATGTGAGCATTAAGTAAATAATTAGCCTGCTTTGTATCAGTTAAAAGTAGATAAGAAAGGTAGTGTCCAAGTAAAAAAAAGTAAAGAATTACTAGTTAAGTTGGGTACATTAAGCACATGTTAGCAAGCATTACCACTAATGGAAACACTGGGATAAACAGCACTTTAAAAAAACAGGCTATTTAAACAGTCATAGTATTTATAGTTGAGATGAATTAAAGAAAAGGAAGTGGTGAACAGAGTTTCCTACGTAAGCAGACAGGCTTAAGGGAAAGTCTAGTAAAACATAAAAACAGCAACAGAAGGCAGAAAGCATTTAGTAGTGAGACCACCTTAATCATTCTATATGTACTTTGGGTCACTAGCGACCTGTGATGTCATGTTTACAACTCTCATGGGGTCATATATTATAGTGTGGACACTGTTCCCTAGATATGCCTCGTTTGTTTCATATACAACAATTTAATTAGAAAAATTTGCAGAAAGAGTGCAACATTATTTTATTATAATCACTTATTGGCCTAAAACATATAGGGTCTTTAACAACTATAGTTTCAGTAAAGTGTCAGTATATTTCTTGCATATTTTAAGTGCTGTGTTTGTAAACATCACTGGAATAAAAATATGATTTTTTCAAGGTTTTATTTGTATCTCTATATGTTCTTGACAGCTGTGTTTCTATCTTGTCACTTTTTTGTAGGCATTTAAGAGTTTAGACAAGTAAGAGATGAGGAACGAAATGCCAGGAGCTTACTAGCACAGAAAGCTCTTGAAAGAGCCCATGTCACTGATACCAGACTATGAGTCTAAAAGAGACACAATGCATAAAAATACTTTTAATGCAATCAGATCATGAATGTTGCGTGACAGAAACTTAGATGAGGAGAAGAATGAAGATGAAAGTGGCAAGCAGCTGCATAGAGTAAAACAGCATAAGTCACATCACCTGAAATCGCTTCTTACTGAAGCAAAAGTGGAAAAAACAAAACATACACACAAAAGGTGTTATTTCAGCTGCATTTCCATCACAATGAGTTTATAGAGATATGAAAAAAGTGCCTCTGGCACTCAACAGCATAGCAAGCCCATAAAAAAATCCTTGTCATTGACAGAAGGTAATGAGTCAGAGAGAGATTGAAAAACATGCAGCAAGGACACAAACATAAACAATGAACAACAGATTTAAGCAGTGCAGAATGACACTTCTAAATCCTTCAGATCATGAGTGTTCTTTGCAGGGAATTGTAGAGGAGCAGACATCAGACAAGGAGAAGATTAAAAGAGAAAAGAGCAGGCAGCTGTAGCAAGCTGCACAGAATGAAACATCACAAGTCTCATCACCTGAAACAGCTTCATACAGAAGCAAAAGTGGACAAAAACTGCAGAAAGTGCCACATATGTCCAATATCACTGGACTGCAAAATAGCTGATTGCCACAGAATGTGCCAGGAGCTACATTACAATGATCACAAAAAATTAACAGTGGCCTGGGAATATTTTGCTGAGTAGCAGACTATGATTGTGTAATTATACAAAAAATATTTAAAAAATAAAAGTAGTTAAGTATTTAAAAATAGTTAAAAAGAAGTAGGGTGTTCAGGGGCGAGGTCCCAATTAAAGTTTGGAAAGTTGTGGTTATTTGTGTCATGTTTCAGATATAAATATATGCCAGTTCTCCTGGTATGTAGTAGTGTTTGTTTAATGTCCATTGTATACAACAGTTAAACACTTATTGTAGTTGTTTAGGTTGCCTTACTCCTCTATGTCTTTCTGAATATAAAATGTACTGTATATGGCTCCATTAACTAAACTCAAATCTGCAAATGTCATATTTTCATTAACAATAATTAATTGTTCAAAAAGTTTTCAATATGTTGTTTGAATGAAATATTTGTCTTGAAATTTTAATCCATTAACCTTAGTGATAACTTAAAGAAGTAAACTGTAAGCTGATTTATGGACAGGATGCAAAGAGTATAGACAGTGTAGATAGATTCAAATATAATGAGCAAACTTTTAGAAACTCTGATGGAGTGAAAATACTGAAAGAAGCAGCAGAAAACACTCAGAACTAACTTGACACTTTAAAACTGGACAGACAAGTGGCAAGTGTGGTTTAAGATAGACAAATGTGATGTGTTTCACATAGGCAAAAGTAATGTTATTTGTAAATACAAGATGGATTGATGATGCTGACCAAAAGACTTTAGAAGCAATCTTCTCATTCTCTATTAGGCAATATACAGAAACAATTAGAAAAATAAACAAAATATATCACAAAAGGTAAGGGATATTATGATCAAAAACTAATGTTAACTAATTTTTGTAATTCAGCTTCTTATTTGAAAAAACATTTATAGCAGTGATATAATAATAATAATATTTTTTTTTTTCAATTTACATAGAGCTTTTCTGACTACTCAAATTGTTTTACATAGTGAGTGGGAAGCCACTTCAACCACTGCCAATTTGCAGCATCTCCCTTCATGAATTGACAGTCATTTTGCGCCAGTACTCTAACCACACATTAGATGTTAGGTAGTTGAGGGATAAGAGGTAGTTAGCTAATTATGGTAAGAAAGAGTTAGTGAATTAGAGACAGGGGATGATTGGGGGCCATAATGACTAGGCTGTGGTGGGTAATTTAGTCAGGACTTACACATATGGTACATCTTACTCTTTATGAAGGATGCCCAGGTATCTTTTATGACCACAGAGAGCCAGCACCTCGATTTTACAATTCATCCAAAGAATGGCACCATTTTTACAGCACAGTGTCCCTGTCACTGCACTGGAGCATTGGGATCCACATTCGGACCACAGGATAGAAGCCCCTGCTGACGTTGTCAGCACCTTTTCTAACAGCAAACCAAGCTTTTCTTGGTTTGTCTCTCATCCAAGTACTGGCCAGGCCTGAATAGGCTTAGCTTCATGTGGATTTCCTGTTCTGAAGTGCATGTGGTATGGCTGCTGGCATATAGAAGACATACAGAGAAGAGAAACAATGAATTAAAGGGCATGTCATACACTTTAAGATCTTTATTCATTATGTTGCCCTTAAACACATCTTTACAAACCTCCTAAAGAGCATTTTAATATATCAGAACTAAAATATCAGTAATAGGATACTCATTTCCGGCGCCCCATCCGAGTAGCAGCCTTTCTAGCAGCTCCATATATGACTTTATCTTTTTACCTTTTTATCTCTATTTTTCTCTATTTCTCTATTTCACTGATCACTTCTACCACTTTCTTTTATGTGGAATTGCTCCCTGGACACTTTTTACTATTTTACTACTTGACATGGATTTTTACACTCCGAGAATCACCTATTCAAGTAGTCAGCTTAAAGCACTGAGAAGAAATGCTTATGCGGTGTGGTTCCTTATTTACCTGACGAGGTAAGAAGGCGATATCGGGCAGCCGAGGCGCAAAGATAAAAGATAAGATTAAATCGAGACAACTTGAGAGAAAATGGCGTTATAAACCGTCGGTGCCTTCTGTGATCCTGGGAAATGTAAACTCACTACCAAATAAGATCGACGAACTGGCTGTGCTGGTGAAAAATGTCAGAACCTACAGAGAATGCAGCTTGCTGTGTTTTAGTGAAACGTGGCTAACGTCTATCATCCCAGATGCTAACGTGGAGCTACCCGGGTTTAGCACAGTTAGAGCGGACAGAGACGCAAGTACCTGCGGAAAGAAGAAAGGAGGAGGACTCGCTCTCTATGTCAATACAAAGTGGTGCAACTCAGGACATATCAACGTTAAAATCTCCGCTTGCTGCAGGGACATCGAACTGTTGGCCGTAAGTCTGCGCCCCTATTACTTGCCCAGAGAGTTTGGACACGTGATTGTTGTTATTGTTTACATCCCCCCTCAAGCCAACGCGGAGATGGCGAGTGACATCATCCATTCCGCAGTTGCTAAGTTACAAACGCAGCACCCTGAGGCACTTGTGCTAATCGCTGGAGACTTTAACCATGTAACGCTGGACAAAACATTACCTGCCTTCTCCCAGTATGTGGATTGTAACACTCGGGAAACAGGACTATCGACCTACTGTATGCAAGCGTTAAAGACGCATACAGCGCCACCCCGCTGCCTGCGCTTGGGAAAGCAGATCATAACCTGGTTCTGCTTCAGCCTCAATACAAACCAAGAGTGAGGGCGCTACCTACAACACACACTCATTCAGGAAGTGGTCCCCTGAGGCAGAGCAGGCTCTGAGAGACTGCTTTGGAACTACAGACTGGGATATATTGCTTGGGTCACATAGTGAGAACATTGAAGAGGCTGTTGAATGCACAACTGATTACATCAACTTCTGTATGGACATTGTAGTTCCAGTAAGAACAGTATGCTGCTATGCTAACAACAAGCCATGGGTTACAAGTGACATCAAGGGCCTTTTGAACCAGAAGAAAAGGGCTTTTAAAGGTGGTGATAAGCATGAGCTCAAGTGCGTGCAGAAGGAACTCGAGTCCAGCTCAGGGCGCGAAAGAGCAGTACAGGAGAAAGCTGGAGCAGAAGTTGCAGAACAACAGCATGAAGGAAGTGTGGGATGGGATGAAGATTATCACTGGCTGCAGCTCGAGCGGGTGCCACCATCGAGACAGACGTGGAGAGAGCAAACCAAATGAACAACTTCTTTAATAGGTTTGATCACAGTAACCCACTCTCACCTCGAGTACTGCATCCTCCAACCATCCTTCTGCTGATACCAGCATAGGTGAGACATCCCCACCCACAATTACAGCAGCCCAGGTGAGCAGAGAGCTGAAAAGACTTTGTGCCAGCAAAGCAGCGGGTCCAGATGGTGTATCGCCACGATTGCTGAAGGCCTGTGCGTTGGAACTGGGGAGTCCTCTACAGGCAATCTTCAACCTGAGCCTGGAACAGGGGAGAGTCCCAAGGCTTTGGAAAACATCTTGTATCACTCCTGTCCCAAAGGTATCACGTCCTAGTGAGCTGAATGACTTCCGGCCTGTTGCTCTGACGTCACATCTGATGAAGACCATGGAGCGGCTGCTGCTTCACCACCTGAGGCCACAGGTCCGCCATGCCCTCGACCCTCTGCAGTTCGCATACCAGGAGAAGGTGGGAGCGGAGGATGCCATCATCTATATGCTTCACCATCCCTCTCCCACCTGGACAGAGGCAGTGGTGCTGTAAGAATTATGTTTTGGACTTCTCTAGGCCTTCAACACCATCCAACCTCTGCTCCTTAGAGACAAGCTGACTGAGATGGGAGTAGACTCACACCTGGTGGCATGGATTGTGGACTATCTTACAGACAGACCTCAATATGTGCGTCTTGGGAACTGCAGGTCTGACATTGTGTGCAGCAATACAGGGGCGCCAGGGGACTGTACTTTCTCGGTCCTGTTCAATCTATATACATCAGACTTCCAATATGACTCGAGTCCTGCCACGTGCAAAAGTTCGCTGATGACACTGCTATTGTGGGCTGCATCAGGAGTGGGCAGGAGGAGGAGTACAGAAAGTTAATCAAAGACTTTGTTAAATGGTGCGACTCAAACCACTTACACCTTAACACCAGCAAGACCAAGGAGCTGGTGGTGGATTTTAGGAGGCCCAGGCCCCTCATGGACCCTGTGATCATCAGAGGTGACTGTGTGCAGAGGGTGCAGACCTTTAAATATCTGGGAGTGCAGCTGGATGACAAATTGGACTGGACTGCCAATACTGATGCTCTATGTAAGAAAGGTCAGAGCAGACTATACTTTCTGAGAAGGTTGGCATCCTTCAAAATCTGCAGTAAGATGCTGCAGATGTTCTACCAGACGGTTGTGGCGAGTGCCCTCTTCTACGCGGTGGTGTGCTGGGGTGGCAGCATAAAGATGAAAGACGCCTCAGGCCTGGACAAACTTGTTAAGAAGGCAGGCTCTATTGTAGGATTAAAGTTGGACAGTTTAACATCTGTGGCAGAGCGACGGGCATTAAGCAAACTCCTGTCAATCATGAATAATCCACTGCATCCACTTAACAGTTTCATTTCCAGGCAGAGGAGTAGCTTCAGTGACAGACTTTTGTCTATCTATCTATCTAATATATTACCACACTAAAACCATTTACTTCTCTTAAAACCCAAAATAACTTCAGGTCTCTTGCAGACAAATGACAGGCCCAATTCACTTCCATAATCCACCAGACTGTGAAAAGAGATCTATTTCAAATTAGTTGCCTTCTGTTAACGACAGCTGTGGCTGAGCCACCATTGGCACTCGGAGAGAGAGAGAGAGAGAGAGGTTGAGAGCATAACTGATACAGCGCGTTGCCACACCCACCACACAATGAACCACCTCAGGATCTCAAATTAGGACCCTAGCACAGCCGTGCAATCATTGACACCTCAGCACCACACTGTTTGAATGGAATGGTGTGAGGTTTTTTTACAAAGGCTGGAGTGCCAATCCTGCCACCAAACCCCAAGTTCTCCCTGCAAGTTGAAGGACCTGCTTGCAGGGCTGTGGCACCTGAAATGCCACCATTTCACCACTAAGTTGCCACCAAATTATTTTCTGTCTAGTAACCATTCAGGTGTTGAACACAAGGTATTGTGGTGGGTAAATTGTTTACAATCGCATGAAGCTCATATTTAAACTTTTCACTTTCAAATTTCAGGTTGTGAAATATAGAAAGCAATGGTTAATCAGCCTGACACCCTTGCCTTTGGGACCTTGAAAACAGAATACCTAATAATAACCAATGCAGACACAGGTACAATGTTCATATTCCATATGGAATGTGCCAAAGTCAGAAGTTAAACACAGGTCCCTCTGTGGTAGCATCACTAGACAATATGCCACCATGCCAACTGAACACCATACCAGTGCCTAGGTATGACATATTAAGTGAAGGTCATAATATTAAAAAGAACAAGTATAAAATAAAGTAAATAATGAAGACTTTTTAACAAACAGTGAGAGCAACTAGTAAATTTTTCAGTCAGCTTCATGGTTCAGGGAAAGAGCCACAAGAAAGCTTCCAGAGTACATAAAAATGCTACCAGTCATTGAAAAAGTCACTTCTGTATTTACATTGTTTTTAAATTAAGCTCCCTGGAAAACAAGCCAATACCAATCTTGAGAGGAAAGTTACCTGAAAATAAAAAACAAAATTAAATTATTCATCACGCCCAAACTAGGAAACTACAGTTATTAAGCTCAATGCACAAACAGAAAAACTAGATGCTGCCCAGCTTTAAAACGCATACATTTTCGAAGATTTGTAGCAAAATGTAGTTTATACTGACCAAAATTTCTTAGTCACTCAGATGTTTAATAAAAAATAGAAGACACGGCTGTTTGCCAAGATTTAGTTCATGGAGATTCTGCATTTGTGTGTTTACCAAATAATCCTGTCTTCTGCTTCGTTGGAGCAAAGCCTGGATCAAGATGTCCTAGTTGTTGGAACTTCTTAAAATGATTAAATACTTGTTTGAAGCCAGAGATTGCGGAGATAGTTGATATAATTAATCGACGAGCCTGCCAGATGAAAATTTCAGTGTTTTCAAGTGGCTGTTTGGATCTCTTTCCTTTTGTTCAGAGATCTTGCTATCATCTGCCCTCCTTATCCTGTACTATCTGGTTCACATATATCTTCAGTGCATTTTAATGTTTTTGTCTAAGTTAAACAATCATATTAAATATTTTCCATTTTGTTGGTTACCAAGAGTTAACTTTGGATTACTTAACATGTTTTGGAATGTGGTGATTTCTTAGAAGACAGTTCCCCATTGTACATATGTTTATACTAGTATACTCAATTTGTTTCATCTAGGCATTAATTCTTTAGTTTTATCTATTGCTTTGTTGATGACTAGAAGAGGGTATATTTGATCTAACTTACTGATTTTTAATTTACTCATTACAATAACATCCTTAAAATCAATAAAAAGAGAGGGTTTGGCAATTCTAAAGGACATCAGAAGAGCTAAAGTTAAGCCATTATTCCTGGCCTGCTTTTAAAGTGGGAGAAAATGACTACCGTAACATTTCATATCATGCTTGCTGCCATAAGTAGTCACATTCTCGTTATATCACAATGCTCTGACCATTTTGATTCAGAAAAAGATGTTAAAAGTGAAAATGTTACATTGTTGAAGGAAGATCACCCAAAGTCACCTCATCACAACACCAATGCCCGCGTTTGTTATACTTAATAAAATGCCATCCAACGATGATGTTTATTTGGTAGAGCTAACCCTCTTTATAGTATACATTATTTTGGCGATGGGCTGGCACTCTGCCTGGAGATTGTTTCCTGCTTTGTGCGCTGGGATTGGTTCCTGAAGACCCCCATGCCCCTGTAGTTAGGTGAAAGCAGGTTGGATAATGGATGGATGGATATATATAGGGTGGTCCAGATCTAATTATGCAATGTTCATTACACTATAACTTATTACGTTTATTACATAGAAAATCACCCATCAAGAAGTGTGCGAACTGTCGATGTGAAGAATTGCATTTGCACCGAACTGGAATCATCCCCGCATAAATCAAAGTCATCCAGACGATCTGGATCTGCATAATTAGATCTGGACCTGCCTGTAGTATATTAGCATAGGCAGAGCAATCAAGAGGTGCCCAGAGATGTAACAGTTCAAAACGTATAATCTTCCAATGTTTGTAATGTGAATATAAGGTCAATTAAAAAATAAAATGCAAAGCAATTCATGGAAGTATTCTTGTTAAAACTGTAACTGACTCCTGAAAAATGAATTATAATTACAAATACTGAATGTCAAAAAAATTCCCACTTAATTTTAGAAGACATGCACAGTTCAGCTTGCAAAAGTTATTAGTCTCTCCACTCCAGCATGTATTACTTTGATCATGACACGCACACTATCTTAAAAAACTGGAACAATACTAATCTACTAGAAGAGTTAGTGCAATTAACTTCAGGTCTCCCAAGCTGTGGAATGACTTGCCTGCCAATGTATGCCCCTTTATTTAAATCAAAGCCGAAGACTCGTTACTTTAATCTGCTCTTAGAACTGCTGGTGAAGCTGTATATACTACATTATTGTCTTTTTTTGGCATTAGCTGAGTCATTTATCCTGAAGCTTTTTAGTACGACTTTGCAGGTTTATTGTTCTTATTGTTCTTAATGTAGGACTTTCTGCCACTGTTACTTTTATCAGGATTCCTGCCATAGCCTGGAAGAGAGACCTACGTATGGATGAAAAATACTGATTCCTCCAATGACCATGCCCTGTATTGTAATATCCTGTTTGACACCTTGGAAAGACAATTGATCTTGATCGAATAAACATCTGCTTGCCTTTCTTATTTATTGTCTCTAGGATTTGTGTAGAGTGCAGTATTTATTTACTTTTCTCCTTTTGTCAACAGGCCACAGCTAAACTTTAATCATCTAATTTTACACTATATAATTACTTATATACATTTTCTTCTTTAGGAGTCTAAAAGTACTTACCTGTCATTGATATTTATATATTTGGACTTTTATGCTCATAATTAATGGTGTTTCAAATTTTATTCAATACGAATTTTATAGTATTGTGCCAAGTGCCAATATGGATCCTATGCTCTTTACATGGCTCTTTTAGATGGCTCCCTACCCTTAAAAGGACTGCTTGCCTTTGCTGAACTAGTCAAGTCAAGTCAAATTTTATTTATTGAACACATTGGAAAACAACAGAAGTCGACAAAACTGATATATATATATATATATATATATATATATATATATATATATATATATATATATATATATATTGTCACACACGCACGCTTAGGAAGCAGTCAACAAGTCCTCAGGTGAGCGAAATAACACATGATAAGGGTTTGTTTCATGATACTAATGCCTTTCTCTCTGTCCTTGTAGACCTAAAGAAGACAATTAAACCAATTCTCAATGTAAACAATAATCCAGAGAACGAACCACCTACCACTTCCTCATTCACTTCACTTCCGGCTCCTGGAGATGACATCTCTTCCGGTCCTGCACTGATGACGTCACTTCCGGCTCATGACGATGACGTCACTTCCGGTCCCTCAAAGATGATGTCGCTTCCAGTCCCCCTCTGATGACGTCACTTTCTCTTTCATCATTTCCTGCAGCCATTTTGTACTCCCTATAAAAGCCACCCATTTTCCTTATCTGTTGTCTGTTATTTGGATATTTTTTTAATTTAATTGGACCATTTTTCTGCTGTCAAGCAATATACGGGGCAATTCCCCAAATATATATATATATATATATATATATATATATATATATATATATATATATATATATACATACAAAGTAAATAAATACACCAAAAATAAATGCATACAGGTTTAGAAAGTTAAGTCAAAAAGATAGGCTTTCAGGAGGGATTTTAAACTGACCAAAGCTGGTGTTGACCTAATATGAAAAGGTAGATTATTTCAACGCTTAGGGACAGCTACTGCAAATGCTTGGTCCCATCTAAGCCTGAGTATAGAATTTGGCACAATCAGTAATGTTTGGTCAGAGTAGAGATCGTGAAGGAGAATAAGGGTGTAAGAGTTCAATAAGATAAACGGAGGCAGAACCATTTAGGGACTTCAAAACAAACAGTAAAACTTTAAACTCAATCCTGAAGCGAACAAGAAGCCAATTATGAGAATCTAAGATTGGTGTAACGGGATTCTGTTTTCATATGCCTGTTAGAAGCCTGGGACCAGTATTCTGGATGAGCTGAAGATGAGCAAGGGTTGCGTGATTAACTCCAATGTCTAATGAGTCAAGTCAAGAAGAGACAAACACATGAATTAGTGTTTCAAAATTATGTACAGAAAGAAAGGACTTGACCTTAGCTAATACCCAGAGCTAATAAAAACAGGCTTTAACCATGGAGTTACAAGTACGATCACATGGTCCAAAACACACAATCTCTGTTTTTTGTCATTTAGACTAAGAAAATGTAATGATATCTATGTTTTAATGTCTTTAACAAATTTAAGTAAAGGTTTAAGAGAATTTGTTTTGATCTGTTTCACTGGAATATATATCTGTGTGTTATTTGTGTAGCAACGTGTTTTTACTTTCTCGTATACATACTATAGAAAAAGTATAGGAATCATGAAAAAATTTGACCCTGACATTTTGATAAACCTTGATGTTTTAGTCCTTCCTGAGTCAGAAAATACTGTTTTTGAAATTACGTCTGTGTGTGTGTCCGTGCGTAAATGGTGAAAATGTATTCATGGCAAAGTTTCTTTTTGTAAGATCTTTTATAAATTTCTTTATTGATGAGTTACTTTTTGGAACAAGGGTTTTCAAGGTTTAAAACTAACTTGAGTTTGGTCTACTTTTTAAAGATATAGTTTATATAGTTTATAGTGAATGCATAGAAATCGTGAAATAATTTGCAAAAACCTGGTGTGTCATTTTAAGCACTTAAATATCATTATGAAAATACCTAATTACAGTGTACTGGTCTTTTGTCTGCAATAAATGCAATTATATATACTACAGCTCTTTAAGCTTTCTAGTTGTAAGAGAAGTCTATGTAATTTACATTATTCACTTCAACCTTACTACTTGTAATAGAAAATATTGTTCTAATGCAAATCATCTTAGAACAGAAGGAATAATATTCAAGCCCATCATCTCTAATGAGGAAGTCAGAACAAATTTCTTGAATTGCGTAGACAGAATAGTTTGAATACCATTTAACTGTAAAGAAGGTCAACCTTTATATATGCAATTAATGACACAATCCCAAACATCTACTGAACAAAATGTTCTGTTCCTTATGTATGTGTTCAACAAACAATAAGGAATGAAAAATAAAATTCCTTAAATTCACAGACCTAATGAGGACAAAACAAAAAATACTGCAGATGATAGAGTGCTCCATATATAAACATTGCACTGATATTGCTGACTGTAGGCGAGTATTAATAATGCAGCAAAATTAACAGTATGCATGTCTAATATAGATTCAATAGTACTTTCAAGGATATCATTTAAAAACAGAGCTAGTAAGGGTCTGTGTGATTGTACTGTGCCCATAAGCTGGCATTATGATTTTGGCAATATAAACAGCCTTTTCATTCTGTAGAGTCGCAATCAAAGCTAGCTTAACAGAAAACACCTGTTGTTCCTTTCATCATTTATATGACGCATTTTGCTCTTTTCGCTAAAACCTGTTCACTGTTTTCCAAATACTTCAGAATCATGATCTCAGATATGAATGTAAATCACTTATGTACTCATTTGGACATACTCTATAATAAAGCACTAGTTCTGAGCCAAATTCTGTCTTGTGCTGGATTTAGTTAAGCATACTAAAGAAGTGGGCATTTTTGCCTCACAGTGTTTTTTCCCATCCCTTCATTATAGGAGTATTATAGGAGGAGTCACTGACAACTGTACATTACATGAAGAGGAAAATAACAGTAGCCAAAGCCACATTGATACCTAAAGTGATATTGAAAAGGGCTTACCCCACTGGTACTGAAAACATAAAAAGAAGAAACTTGAAGAAAAATATGCACATAATAAAGATAAGGCATTTGTTAATGATGCTGCAATAGATCTTTACTTGAGTATTTTATTTGTTTGATACTTTTTATTTTAACTTACTACATTTCAAAGGAAAAAAATCTGTGCTCCCTACAATAAAAAATATCTGTAACTTACTCTTTTGCCAATAAGTTTCTGCAGCGGAAACTAGGTCAGATAATTTTATTGAATTAGTCACATATTATATGCAAAATTTAGAGACAATCTCATTATTTATTTATATGAGCAATTTACATCTTTAAGCAAAACATTAAGCACATGGGAAAGAAGAAAAAGTAACGGCACAGGCAGCAATTGTGATAATATAAACAGTGATGATATGGTCAAATCAATGTCGAGCAATGCTGGACTTATTAATGAGATTGAAGATACAAGTAGGTCAGAGTATATGCCCCATACAAGTCGTTGGCACAAAAATGAGCCTTGTCTAATGTGTTGACACTTATACCAGCCATAAAACACAAGGTTATAGCTTCCAAAATATACCCTCCGATCTTAAAAAACACAAGGTAAGTGACCTTTTGTTTGACTTGCCATTTGGATATATTGATTTTTAAAATAACTAAAAATAAACTAAAATAAACTATAAATATTGGAGAAATATGATTTTTCAATAACATTACTGAGCACGTGAGCATGCAAAATATTTTTATTTACTTTGAGATATACATACAGTACGTATGTATATAAAAATACGTGCACACACATATACATGTATAGGCTAATGTTGATAGTGATATCAGATGGCAGAGATATGGGAGAGAATACTGCTTATGGTTTATAAAGCCTTAAATAATCTCGCTCCATCTTATATATCAGAATGTCTGACACCCTATATTCCAAATTGTAACCTTAGATCTTCAAATGAGTGTCTAATTAGAATTCCAAGAGCTAAACTTAAAAGAAGTGGTGAGGCGGCCTTCTGCTGTTATGCACCTAAAATCTGGAATAGCTTACCAATAGGAGTTCTCCAGGCTAATACAGTGGAGCACTTTAAAACACTGCTGAAAACACATTACTTTAACATGGCTTTCTCATAGCTTCATTTTAGTTTAATCCTGATGCTCTGTATATTCAATTAATTATCATTATTATTCATGGTGGCTCTAAAATTTATACTAGTCCCTACTTTCTCTTCTGTTCTTTTTCTGGTTTTCTGTGGTGGTGATCTGTGCCACCACCACCTAATCAGAGCACCGTGATGTCCCTACCAAGGTTATTATAGTTAACGAAAACTAAAAACTGAAGCTATTATTTAAAAAACATTTTCATAAACTGAAATAAAATAATTAAAAAAACTGAAATGAAAAGCTAAAACTAAATGAACTATTAAAGTAGCTGGAAAGACTAACTGAAATAAAATTATAATTTTCTAAACATAATTTTAGTCTTCATTTTTGAATTAATTTTCTTGCTGTTAGTTTTTAACCCTTATAACATTTAACTCTAAAACTGAAAGCCATCCACCTCGAGCCGCCCACATGTATTCATCCAGTGAATGGCGGCTGGTGAAGGAGGATGGCTGTTCACACAGCATTTGCAGTGACAAAGCAAGCTGAATACGTGTGTAAAGTGTGTGGAATAGAAAGCACTTGTTGTAAATCGAGATGCAATTCAAATGCCTGAAATCGGAATGTGCTGCTAAACAAAAACTTTACCGTATGGACAGAAAAAGCACAAGTGAGTAACGTTTCATTTTATTTTGGAGGTGCCTGACACTTCGCACTCGAAGTATACAAAGTATAGAGAAAGTATAGTGATCACAAAAAAAATTCTATCTATCTATCTATCTATCTATCTATCTATCTATTTAAAAAGTGCACATTGTTTACTTCTACTCACTGTCCTAAAATGTAGTAAATACAGGTTTCTTGTAATACTCTAAATTTAAGCTTATGACTATTTCAAATCAAATCAATTCCTTCCATAGAAAGCTTTAAAACAAAGAGGAATGTTTTTAAAACACGTTAGGTGGAATGTCTAGTGGGGCTGGGCGGTCTTTTGGCTTTGGAGCCCGTGCAGATTTTGTTTTTTCTCTAGCCTACTGGAGATTTTTTTATTTTATCCTGGCCTTCGGATCGCCAGACTCATCCTTAGAGACTTACATGACACTGTATGTAAGGATGCTACTATTCTACTTGATATTTATCTATTTTTAAGGTTGTTAAGATTCTTTTTTTTTTGTTCTTTCTTTGTTACTTAATCTTTAATATTATTGCCTAATCTTATTTGGTTTTCTTTCCTTGTAACTTTCTCTTTCATATCTGGTAAAGGAACATTGTTTGGATGAAAATGTGCTATATAAATAAATGTTGTTGTTATTGTTATTTCTTAATGAACATTTTTAATAAAATTAGAATCTTTTATATTTTTATATTCCAATTATAGGAGAGACATATTTATCAGCAATGAAAAACAGCAGGTACAATGATAAACAACACCATAATTTAAGTTTCTATTTAAAACAAATATAACTTGAAAGATTACTAAACATCATATATGAACCAAGACAGTGCAGTCCTTGCTTTTTGATGACATTGTAATAAAAAGCACAGACAAGCATAAAGGTTTGGGGTGTTTTAAGCCCCGTATACTGTAAAGACAAAAAAAACACAAGTTGAGTGAGTGTTTTCAATCCAGTACAACAGACGGTCAAAATAAACCGGGTCGGACATTTTATAAGGGTGCACAGGAAATGATGGGGAGAGCAGTGTTGCATGATGGAAAGAATGATGTCATCTTTGGGGGACCGGAGGTTAGAAAAGACCCCGGAAGCTGGAGGGAGTTGTAGACTTCCGGGTACGTCTATGGCAGTGGTGTTTTGGTCCTTCTAGGGAAACAAAAGAAGAAAGGTCAGTACTTCGCCCTTGTCCCCCGGCACGGCTGATCGTGGTGCCCGGCAGGTCCTTAAGCCACTCCCCATGCGCTCGTGCATGATAACATATAGATGTTGGTTGATGGTAATAATTGAAAGAACCTTGGTTTTTTGCCCTATCATTTCTTGATTTGAGAACTGTTTCTTTTTATTACATTATATTTTTAGATACCGTCTTTTCCATCCTAATCATTATCATCATCAGTTTTACTGCCATTTACATGTTTTCCCAGGTTAGCTGTGTAAAGGACACATGATGCTTCAGCAGGGCTTGAATCACAGCATTTGTGTGAGTTTTATTTGGATAAGTTATTGGGTGTCTTTGGTTTACATAATTAATTGTGCAGTTTTTGCCGGGAATAGAAAAAGAAAATGGTGACATATGGGGTTAACAAACAGGCACCTTGCTGAAAAGTGAACAAGGTATTAATTCCTGTGTTATATGTAAAACAAATGTTACAAATGTTTATGTTAAGTTATTTACATGCTTTTTATTTTATACTATGCCTATATAGCTCTTATGGTGTGTTTATGAAACAAGGTCTCGGAAATGGTAATAAAAATTCATAAACCATCAGTTTAAAGTTGGCCATCATTCAGCCGGGTCACTACAAGCTGTTTTCCAACAAAAATGGGTTTTCTTCCACTCCACTCCACAGTCCTGGGCTTCATTTGGGGTGAAACCAATTATTTTCTTATCATCAGAAACCATCTCCAATCTTCAGCCTTCCTCTGTCTCATCTCTTCCACCTCCATCTTGGTGCACCTCTTTACCTAATTAAATTCTGCCTTTCACTTCACATGTTCAAACTACCTTTTTCTATTTTTTGTGAGCCCAACAGCTATCATCTCCATACCAAGGTTGTCTTTTAATTTTGCATTTTTTTTAGTTTTATTGATTTTATTGTAATCACACAGCATGTAAATAGATCATTTTTTTAAAAAAAAAGATTAAAAACAAATCAACCCCCACCCTTGAGAAAGAGAGGATGACCAGCAGAGTAAAACCTAAAGCTAGTAAAAATAAGTAAATAGATGAATTAATAAGTGAATAAAGATAAATGAAGAAGAAAATGAAATGGGAAGAGAATCTGCTTCCTCAATGCTTTAAATGCTTATTCTAAAATGTTACTGATTAGATCCTGCCAGGTTCTGAAAAGGTTCTGCACAGATCTAAGTGAGAATTTGATTTTTTTCCAGTTTCAAATAGTATATAACATCAGTTACCCACTGACTTAAAAGAGGAGAGTTAGGATTCTTCCAGTTAAGCAAAATAAGTCAACATGCCAATAGTGTAGTAAAGGCAATTACAGTTTGTTTGTCCTTCTCCACTTTAAGCCCATCTGGAAGTACCCCAAACACAGCTGTTAATGGGTTAGGAGGGATTGTGACACCAGGGCTGTCTGATAGGTGTTTAAATTTTTTTGTCCAGAATGATGTTAATTTGGTGCAGGCCCAAAACATGTGACCCAGTTAGGCTGGAACTTGATTGCAACGTTCGCAGGTTGGTTCTTGCCCTGGAAACATTTTGGACAATTTTAAACGAGACAGATGTGCTCAATATATAATTTGGAGCTGAATAATTGTATGCTTTGCACATATTAAGCTCGAGTGAATTCTCTGCATTGCTACCTTCCACTTCATTTCTGATATGTTGAGTGAGAGATCCTTTTCCCACTGTCCTCTTGGATCTTTGAAAGGGAGGGACGGTAAAATGGTTGTATATATTATGGAGATGCTGTCTGAGTCCTCAAAACTCATAAAGAAGTACTGCAGGATTTTATTTCTGTTTTTGCATCTTTCTTTATATCCCTTTGTAAAACTTCGCATATTTAATCATGTTCATCTCTGTTCTTTCCAGCTTTGCTTCAAGTTTAAACTTTATTTTTCAATGCTGGAGGGGGTCCTTTAGAATTAAGAATAGACTATAGCTCCCAGAATTTCTACCATGCACATTTCACCCTTGCTAGCATTGCTATGACCATGACTCCTTCTATACTTAGCACATCACCCAAATAGTGGAACATCCCTACTTATCCAGTCACCATCTCTTTTACAATCACAAAAAACAACCAATTCTGAATTAATTCCTGGTGTAGTCCCAATTTTATCTCAGAAATGTTATTATCTCCACATGCTGTCCTGACCACCATTTATGTATCTTCATACATTTCCACCAATGCAAACTCTAATTGTATTTGCAGCTTGGTGGGGAAATTGGGGGTTTGGGGTTTGAAATACCCGAAATATATTTTAAGACAGTTCTAAGTGTTTGATGTTAGATTGAATCACGATTCATGTACTTTCTCACCTTGGCTATGACCCAGACAATAACTATTCAACCACTCCAAACTTTCTCAACTAGTCATTCACATCGCAATTGGGACAACTCGGAACTGTAGGCTATGGTAAAATAATGAAATTATGACAACGAATTTGCAGTTTTAGTAAAGCTCAGCGGGCTGCTGAATAAAATTGCTTTAAAATTAAAACCATGCAATAATTTATGTATTTGCCTTACTAATAACCGGTCACACCCACTATTTGACACTAAGGGATGATAGATACATTTTAGTCATTGTTTTGTGGCCAGCAGCCAACTCTTATTTTGGCCTTCTTTTACTAGACTGTTATTGTGAAAAATATTCTAAAGTTTTCTATGACAAAGTTTTACAGTCAAATATGGGTTAGCTAACATCACACAGGAATGTTAAGCCTAAATGTTCGTACTTTAAGAGATCTCATGAAAGAAGGCTATGATGTAGAACATTAACAATATTGAAATAACAACATGAAAGAAATGGTGAAACATACATTTTGGTATTCCAATTTCTGCATTGATTCAGTTTCTTTATACAGGGTAGCAATAATCCAAACAAAAATGCTCTATACTAGTAGAGGATATGGCATTTTAGAAATTTTAGCAAACTGTCTTGGGTCATTTCAGAGACTATGGATATCAATTATAAATGGTGCATACGCACAAAAATGTTGTGTACGTCCTTTTCCATACTCACTTTGAGATGTATAAAAACTAAACTTGGTGTAAAGCCATACACATTCTCATGCCAGCCTTACCCTTTGTATAAGCAAGTTTCCACTTAGTTTTGCAAACTGGAGCCACCTGGCATCAAAGCAGTGCTACAGTTCCTATGTGGTTTCCCCTTCTTTTTTAGATTCACATTTCTGACTTGATCAAATACACTGAAATTAACCGCATATCGTTTATAAATTTAAGGCATCTGATTGTAATCAAACTGTAACGATATAATGGTCCATGGAATGGCCAAATTATTCCAAATACCATAGCTGCTTTAGTATTGTTACTCTCAGTGCACTACTCAGAGTATTTTAACCCACTGTATCTAAGTGTGGAATTACAGCTCTACAGCAACTGATCGGAAAGCTGTATGGTGGGATGTGTCAAGAGCGCAGAAGATTATCAGGATACTGCATCTACCCTGGAGAACATTTATAACACACGATGCCTCAGACATACATATAGTCTATTTGAACTTTTCCCATTTGGCAAATGCTTCAGAGCCTTTTCTGCATGAACCTTGAGGTTCAGAAACAGTTTAATCCCAAAAGCTATAAATGCACTCAATCAGTCCATCAAGTACTCCTGGTAGAAGTGTTTGTACTTATATGTACAATTACCTCACTGTAAACTTGCACTACAGTTGTAATATTGTACAATCTGAAACACTTTATGAACCATTTGCACTATATGTACATGTATATTATACTTATGCTTTCATATTGTGTATTTTCATTGTTTTTTATCGTATTATAATTTTTATCATTGTTATTTTATTATTTTATAGAAAAATACATTTATGGAGGATTTGCGTATTGAATCTCATTGTAAAATGAAATACAATAAAGGAATTCAATTCAAAAGAAGAGAACGCGTATTTACAGATGATGATGACTGGCTTCTAAATCTATTTAAATTTCAGGAGCTATCTTTTTGGAGCTCTTGATATCATTTTTAGAATTAAATGCATTAAAGTATGTATTGTAACGTGCAGGCAGTACTTCTAGCCTTGTCTGAGGAAATGGAAGGTTTCTAATTGTAAGGAGCAGACACACCTCTTAGGAGGGTTTTTTTGGAGGTGTACATGTGACCCCGGAACAACAGAGTCAACGATAGTGCTCCATTTTGTACAACGCAGAGTAAGCAAAATAAAATTGAAGAGGCCCTGACAGCTGTGAGTGCTCCTGTTCTTATTTACTTGGATTGTTACATTGGTGTCAGAAGCAGAAGATGGAACTGGAAGTAGCGAATGGAGGAGAGTTACTGTTTGGGGATTCAAGAAAGGTCCGAACCCGACGACAGGATCGGAGAAAAGTACAGACGCAGAGTAAGAACAAGGTTGGCTTGGCAGCTGCAATAAACATGAAGCATAATAGTGGGTTGGTTTCTTTAACGGAAGGAAAAGGATTGTTTGGGGTGTCATTATCAACACCGAAAAGTTACTACTTGAATCCTCTGGTAAGTGCACGAGGACTAGCATCAGTGTGTGATAGCCATGTGGGAGGAAAATGTGACATGGAAGGCAACCTTCCACAGCATCCGGGCTCGATGCAGTGGGAGGAGTTTAGGTGGAGCTTTGAATGGTTAGCAGTTACACAGAATTGGTCTGAAGAATATGGGGAAGGACGGCTGCTGGCTTGTGTGTCAGAGGGGGCAGTGCTTGTGTGGCTACTCGATATTGTTAAATCATTTAGAAGACTATGTGAATGAGAGAGAAACCATGAGAAAGAGAGAGAAGTGGCAACAAGCGGAGAGAGAATATTCCAGCCTTTAATTATTCTACAGATGCCTACAGTAAGCAAACCAACACTAAAACCGAAAAGTAACAAGGGAGGTGTACTATAGATGGTTTCATATGGTGGCCATGGTCAATAGATGGGATCCACAAGAAGAAACACCGCAGCTGGCTTTTGCCCTAGATGGGGATGCCCTGGATGCTCTGGATGCTCTGAAGGACTTAGGCAAGGAGGAACTCCTTGAAGTTGCCACCCTGGTAGTTGCATCCAGGCATCAGATAGCAGTTGGGGGAGCGAACTTGTGACACAACAGAGAGTCTGGGCAAGTTTGCAACAGAAATCCAGCCTTTGGTCAGAAGAGGCTACCCTCACTTCGACCGGGCAGTCCAAGAAGAATTGTCAAAAGAGGCTTTTATCTGGGGTCTCACACCTCAGTTAGTTAGGCAACAGGTATGATTTTCCAAGCCATATATATTTGAAGAGGAACTGCAGGTGCCATCAGCAGGATGCCAGGACCCCAGCCCCCTAGCTATGAAAAAATCCACAATTCCAGTTAAACAGCAGGTTGCATTGTGGCAGAGTGGGGCACCTGCAGCGTTTCTGTCCACACAAGAAAAAAATTGAACATAAATCCACACAGCTATCCCAGGAAAACAACCAGGGACCCATGTAGGAGAGACAGCACGAGCCCCACAGCAAAGGTCCCATCATGAAGTAATCTACAGGGACAAGATGTGCAACCCCTGGTGCCTGTTGACCGATTAGGTGAAGGGACGTTTTGCAATGTCCACACATGATTGACACAGGATAAACTGCCACAATTGTTAGACCAGACTTACTATCAGGAGAAACACAGTGGAAGGGTACGAGTGTAGCTTTGACTAAAGCCACTGGTGAAACTGTATCCATCCTAGGATAAACCTAGGTAGCAATTTGTGTTGGTGAGCTTTGCTGAACATTGGAGGTCTGGGTGGCCGAAATTATGGATGCCTATATCCTAAGCTTGGACTTTTTTGGAGATGGCTGGAGCTCAAATTGATCTACAAAAGTGGACTTTGACTTTCCAGAATGTAACGATTTCAATCCTGTTGAGCAGTGGTGATAGGAAGGGGAGGACTACAACCCAGGTGTTGCAATCAAATCAAACACCCATTTACAATCAGACAGATGCCACAGGTGTAGGTCTGAATGTCATACAAAAAGTATGGGAAAGAAATAAAGAAGAACTGACTGTTGCTCAGCAAAGTTAACTGTGGGAGGTCCTGGAGGACTTCAGAGACTCTTTTGCGATCTTGCTAGATGATGTTGGCTGCACACACTTAGTGTGACATCCCATACATACAGGCACTGCACCGCCCATTAGACAACAACAGCAACATTTATTTATATAGCACATTTTCATACAAAAAATGTAGCTCAAAGTGCTTTACATAATGAAGAATAGAAAAATAAAAGACATAGTAAGAAATTAAAATAAGACAACACTAATTAACATAGAATAAGAATAAGGTCCGATGGCCAGGGAGGACAGAAAAAAAAAACTCCAGACAGCTGGAGAAAAAAATAAAATCTGCAGGGATTCCAGACCATGAGACCACCCAGTCCCCTCTGGGCATTCTACCTCACATAAATGAAACAGTCCTCTTTGTATTTAGGGTTTTCACGGAAGGACTTGTTGATGATGGTCATGCAGACTTCTGGCTTTTAGTCCATCAATGTTGGAGCATCATGAAGCTTTGAGTAGATGGTGGTGGCATAGGCCGACACCACAAAGAAACCAGAAAAAGAAACAGAAGAGAGTAGGGGTTAGTACGGATTTTAGAGCCACCATGAATAGTTATTATAATGAATTGAACATATAGAGCATCAGGATTAAATTAAAGTGAAGTTATGAGAAGGCCATGTTAAAGTAATGTGTTTTCAGCAGTTTTTTAAAGTGCTCCACTGTATTAGCCTGGTGAATTCCTATTGGCAGGCTATTCCAGATTTTAGGTGCATAACAGCAGAAGGCCGCCTCACCACTTCTTTTAAGTTTTGCTCTTGGAATTCTAAGGAGACACTCATTTGAGGATCTGAGGTTACGATTTGGAATATAGGGTGTCTGACATTCCGATATATAAGATGGAGCGAGATTATTTAAGGCTTTATAAACCATAAGTAGAATTTTAAAGTCAATCCTGAATGACACAGGTAACCAGTGTAGTGACATTAAAACTGGAGAAATGTGTTCGGATTTTCTTTTCCTAGTTAGGATTCTAGCAGCTGCATTCTGTACTTATTGCAAACGATTTATGTCTTTTTTGGGTAGTCCTGAGAGGAGTGCGTTACAGTAATCTAGTCAACCGAAAACAAAAGCGTGAACTAATTTCTCCACATCTTTTAATAATATAAGAGGTCTAACTTTTGCTATGTTTCTTAAGTGAAAAAATGCTGTCCTAGTAGTCTGATGAATATGCGATTTAAAATTCAGGTTACAGTCAACAGTTACCCCTATGTTTTTTACTTCCGTCTTGACTTTTAATCCTAATGCATCAAGTTTACTTCTGATAGCCTCATTGTATACATTATTACCAATCACTAAAATTTCAGTTTTCTCTTTATTTAGCTTGAGAAAATTACTATTCATCCATTCAGAAATACAAGTAAGACATTGTGTTAGTGAATTGAGAGAGTCGGGATCATCAGGTGCTATTGATAAGTACAGCTGTGTGTCATCAGCATAGCTGTGGTAGCTCACGTTGTACCCTGAGATAATCTGACCTAACGGAAGCATATAGATTGAGAAGAGCAGCGGACCCAGGATAGAGCCTTGTTGAACACCATATAGGATATCATGTGTCTTTGAGTTGTATTTACCACAACTAACAAAGAATTTTCTCCCTGCCTGGTAGGATTCAAACCAATTTAGGACACTGCCAGAGTGGCCCACCCATTGACTAAGGCGATTTCTAAGAATATTGTGATCAATGGTGTCAAATGCGGCACTCAGATCTAGGAGAATGAGAACAGATAAATGGCCTCTGTCTGCATTTACTCGCAAGTCATTTAGTACTTTAACGAGTGCAGTTTCTGTTCTGTGATTTGTTCTAAAACTTGATTGAAATTTATCAAGAATAGCCTGTTTATTGAGGTGGTCATTTAACTGCATAATAACTGCTTTCTCTAGAATTTTACTTAAGAAGGGCAGGTTAGAGATGGGTCTAAAATTTTCAAAAGCAGAGGGATCAAGATTATTTTTCTTGAGTAGGGGTTTAACTGATAAAAAACACCCATGAGAAGCATATTGTTATAAAAACGCTTCTTTGACTCAGCAGCAGCTTTAAAACATTCTAAGCAATCAGTCCATTTATAGTGCCAGCTAGAATAGCGAGGATAATGTAAATAGTAAGGTGGAAAGATTTAATACTAAAGTGAGAGCTGCTGTTGACATAGTTGCACCTGAAAAAAGTGAAAAAATCTTCTAGCATTGTTATACCATGGAAGACCCAAAGATTTCTGATTTAAAGAGAACATGCCGCAGAGCTGAGCGTGAATGGAGGCAGACTAAACTTACCATCCACTATGAAATATTAAAAGTTAAAATAACAGAATACAATAACACTGTCCATCTTGAGAGGCGCTGCTATTTCTCTAAGATTATAAATAACAATGCTAGTAATCCCAGAGTCTTATTTTCTACAATTGATCGCCTACTAAACCCAGGTAACTCAAAGGAATGCCTCCTAAGTACTTCCAGTAAAACCTGTAAGGCTATCGCTGTATTTTTCAATCAAAAAATTAATGATATTAGAAATAACATAGTATATCCCTCCAACACTAAGGATCCTCCTAATCCCCAGCATTCTGCTATAAACAAATTAAACTCTTTCATTAGGATAGATTTACCCGATTTACAAAAAATAATATCTCAATTAAAACCCTCCACCTGCGTCCTTGACCCAATACCAACAAGGTTTTTCAAAGAAGTATCGGACGTGCTAATTGATAATGTTCTTGACATAGTAAATTCATAATTAGATACGGGGGTCTTCCCAGACTGTCTTAAGACTGCTGTAGTTAAACCCCTTCTTAACAAACATAATCTTGCCCCCTCGGCTCTTGAAAATTTTAGACCCATCTCTAACCTGCCTTTCTTAAGTAAAGTTCTGGAGAAGGCAGCCATTATGCAGTTAAATGACCACCTAAATAAACATGCTGTTCTTGATAAATTTCAGTCGGGTTTTAGAACAAATCACAGCACAGAAACTGCACTCGTTAAAGTAGTAAATGATTTGCGAGTGAATGCAGACAGAGACCATTTATCTGTTCTCATCCTCTTAGATCTGAGTGCTGCATTTGACACCATTGATCACAATATTCTTAGAAATCGCCTTAGTCTATGGGTGGGCATCTCTGGCACGGTCTTAAATTGGTTTGAAACCTACCTGACAGGGAGAAAATTCTTTGTTAATTGTGGTAAATACAACTCGAAGACACATGATATCCGATATGGTGTTCCACAAGGCTCTATCCTGGGTCCGCTGTTAGCAAAAGTTAGACCTCTTAAATCTTTGAAAGATGCTGAGAAATTAGTTCACGCATTTGTTTTCAGTTGACTAGATTACTGTAACGCACTCCTCTCAGGACTACCCAAAAAAGACATAAATCGTTTGCAACTAGAGCAGAATGCAGCTGCTAGAATCCTAACTAGGAAAAGAAAATCCGAACACATTTCTCCAGTTTTAATGTCACTACACTGGTTACCTGTGTCATTCAGGATTGACTTTAAAATTCTGCTTATGGTTTATAAAGGCTTAAATAATCTCGCCCCATCTTATATATCGGAATGTCCGACACCTTATATTCCAAATCGTAACCTCAGATCCTCAAATGAGTGTCTCCTTACAATTCCAAGAACAAAGCTTAAAAGAAGTGGTGAGGCGGCCTTCTGCTGCTATGCACCTAAAATCTGGAATAGCCTGCCAATAGGAATTCGCCAGGCTAGTACAGTAGAGCATTTTAAAACACTGCTGAAAACATATTACTTTAACATGGCCTTTTTATAACTTCAGTTTAACTTAATCCTGATACTCTGTATGTTCAATTCTTCATAATAACTATTCATGGTGGCTCTAAAATCCGTACTGACCCCTACTCTCTCTTCTGTTTCTTTTTCCGGTCTCTTTGTGGTGGTGGCCTGTGCCACCTCCACCTACTCAAAGCTTCATGATGCTCCAGCAATGATGGATGGATTAAAAGGCAGAAGTCTACGTGACTATCTTCATCAAGCCCTACCGTGAGAACCCTAAATCCAAAGAGGACTGTTTCATTTATGTTAGGTAGAATGCCCAGAGGGGACTGAGCAGTCTAATGGTCTAGAATCCCTACAGATTTTATTTTTTTCTCCAGCCGTCTGGAGTTTTTTGTTTTTCTGTCCCCCCTGGCCATTGGACCTTACTCTTATTCTATGTTAATTAATGTTGACTTATTTTGTTTTCTTATTGTGTCTTTTATTTTTCTATTCTTCATTATGTAAAGCACTTTGAGCTACTGTTTGTATGAAAATGTGCTATATAAATAAATGTTGTTGTTGTTGTTAACTACAGCAGTCTTAAGACAGTCTGGGAAGACCCCCGTATTTAATGAAGAATTTACTATGTCAAGAATATTATCAATTAGCACGCCCAGTACTTCTTTGAAAAAACCTGTTGGTATTGGGTCAAGGATGCAGGTGAAGGGTTTCAGTTGAGAGATTATTCTCTGTAGAGAATGTCCTGGACATGTTCCCCTCATGAAACAGGAGGCTACAGACAGTATTATAAGAGAAATGTGAGAGGCAGGTATTACTGAACCCTCTGAGTCCCCCTGGGTCTTGCCAGGATGGAACTTGGTGCTCCTGCGTTGACCATCGAAAACTTAAATCTGTCACCATAAAAGACTCCTACACCTTGCCTTGCATTGATACGTCTCTTGACTTAGTAGGGGTATCGTCTTGGTTCTCATCCCTGAATTTAAAGAGTAGATACTGGAAGGTGGCTCTTGCACCTAATGCAAGAGAGAAGATAACTTTTACTACCAGCAAGGGCTTATGGCAGTTCCGGGTTAAGCCCTTTGAAATTTGCAATGTACCAGCCACCTTCGAGAGACTGATGGACAAGGTATTGGCTGATATATTGGGCACACAATGCCTTGTCTATTTGGATGATCTTCTGGTGCATGGGAAGACTTTTAATGATGCTATAGGTAGTCTCTGGATAGTACTGACTAAACTTCTGGCCCACAATCTCAAGTTCCATCCAGACAAATGCCATTTGCTAAGAAGGGAAGTATAATTTCTTGGGCAGGGGAATCACCACTTAGAATCGCAAGGTGGACACAGTGCAGAGATGGTCCGAGCCACAAAACCAGCAACAAGTGAAATAGTTTCTTGTGCTAGCGTCTTATTATCGCTGTTTTATGCCTACCTTTGCCACAATTGCAACACCATTGCATCACCAGTTACATGTGACCCGACATTTGCGCGATAGACATATGAGCGCCCACAAAATAGCGCCGATTAAAACTTGGTGTCAAAATCACGGCAACAAAATCGCGCAAAAAAAAAATGGCACCAACAAAATCGCGAAACTTTCATTAAATATGAATTATTAGTTTAAAGCATATATAATAATGTTTATTTTAGAAGTCAATATTATGAGACGCGGCATGCCATCAGCACGGCACGCAGATAGCCCTTAAGATCACGCCCTGCATATGTAGGTAGAATTGCAGCAAGACATCTTGATAGTTGAGCGTATTTAGACTTGCTGTCTGCTTGACTGCTGGTAATTCCGCTTTGTATACGACGCGTTATGCCAACCCTCGACTCATTTGTTTGTTTGTGGCATGCCATCAGCAGTTATAACAGTTATAACCTAGAACATAATGTGTACATAATGCGCACGTACGCGTCCCACTCTCTTGGCCTCTCTCGCGATTTTGTCGTGGCAATTTTGTCGGCGCGCATTTTTCGAAAACCAGTTAGCGGGTTTGTCGGCGCTCATTTGTTCATCACGGTTTGGTCGGGGCTCATATGTCTATCGCGCTTTTGTCAGTGAACCGCTGTTACATATAGGTGAAGTTTTCCAATGGGGCGAAGATCAGCAGGTTGCATTCACAAATCTGAAGACGACCCTTTGCAATGCCACAGTCTTGGCAGCACCAGATACAAGTCTACCATTTATACTTGATACAGATGCCAGTAATGTGGGGATTGGAGCTGTGCTGGCTCAGAGGCATCCAGAATGAGAATGAGTTATAACCTATTATAGCTGGAGATGAACTATTGTGTAACCCACAGAGAACTATTGGTCATTGTGGATTCCATTCAACACTTCCGGCATTTCCTGTGTGGCCTACATTTTGTGATTCACACAGACCATGCTGCTCTAAAATGGTTGCTTTCCTTCAGGGAACCTGAAGGCTAAAAACTTGGTGGCTGGAGCACCTTCACTGTGGAACATAGATCTGAAGAACAACATCAAAATGCGAATGCCCTGTCCCAAAGACCATGCTTATGTGAAGTGTGTACACACTGCAACCTTCTAGAGAACCAAGTGGAAGGAGGTTCAATGTCTGCAAGCATACATTGCCAAGTGTTAACTGTACCTGGAAGAGAAGAAGAATGGAGGAGCAGTCAAGAGACTGATCCAGAGTTGCAGGTGATCATCCACTGCCTGGACTGGGGGCAGCGTCCTGCTTGGGCTTAGGTTGTAGTGGAGTCCATTGTAGTGAAAGGTCTGTGTTCTCAGTGGGTGGACTTTGTCTGTCAATGGGGATTTCTGAAGAGGCAGTGGCAGAATCCTGTAACCGGTGAAGGAAGGTGGCAAGTGGTGGTACCTCATGCTCTTCATGAGGAGGTACTACGAAGTGTACATGGCAACCCTGGTGCTTGGCATTTTAAGACACTAGTTATGCCAAGCTTTTTACTGGAGCCAGATTCAAAGGGATGTGGAGGATTACTGTAATGTGATGCTTGCACCGCCAGGAAAGGCTCAACAGGACGGACAACAGCACCACTGCAGCAATACCAGGTAGGGGCACCTATGGAGAGGGTGGCTGTTGATACCCTTGGCCCTTTTCCACATTCACTCAGGGGCAATCATTATGTCTTGGTTGCAATTGATTATTTGATTAATTGATTAAGTGGCCTGAGGCTTACGTGCTACCAGATTAAGAAGCGGAGACCATGGGTGATGCCCTTATTAACGGATGTTTCGGCAGATTTGGGATGCCAGATGAATTACACTCAGACCAGTGCCAGAATTTTGAGAGTCAGGTATTTCAGCAGATGTACCAGTGGCTGGGCATCTGAAAGACCTGAACATCCCCTGGGCTCGCGGAGAGGTTCATATAGATGCTTACAACACAATTGGCTCTTGCCACTTCCCAAGACCAGCATGACTGAGATTAGCAGCTGCCATTGGTGCTCTTAGCCTTTCAGTCTGCTGTGTAGGAGTCTTCATGGTGCACACCTGCCCTACTAATGTTTGGAAGAGAATTAAGGACCCTCACACAACTTGCATTCGGGCTACCCCCTGATACAATGGCTGAAGTGTCTGGTCCTGAATATGCACCCAAACTACAGAATCAAAAGAGGCTGCTCATGCATTTGCCAGGGATCACCTCCATGTAGTGGGGACTCAATGACAGTACGATCTGAGAGCTTGTGGCCCACCTTTTCAAGAGGGTGATCAGGTTTGGGTCTATGGACCCAAACGAATAAGAGGACTCTGCCCAAAACTAGACAGCTCCTGGGTAGGGCCCTGCCAGGTGCTGGAAAAAGTGTGGGAAGTTGTGTAACGTGCAGGCAGGACTTTCTAGCCTTGTCTGAGGGAATGGGAGGGCTGGATGGGGAGGTTTCTAATTATAAATGGCGAACACACCTCTTAGGAGGGTTTTTGGGAAGCACTTAGAGTTTTTGGTTTTTTTGGAAGTGTGCCCGTGACCCTGGAATAGCAGAGTCAAAGATAGTGCTCCATTTTGTACAAGACCAAGTAAGCAAAATAAAATTGAAGAGGGCCTGACAGCTGTGAGTGCTCCTGTTTTTATTTACCTGTATTGTTACAGTATATTACATTACACAGATACCTTTTTAACTTAATTTATATTATTGTACTTTGTTAATATTTAAACATGTGGGCATGATTATACCCTGTCCAGGGATTGGTCCTGCCTCACTGTGTATGCTTGCTGGGACTAGATGGATAGATAGATGGAATAATTAAACATGTAATACAAAGATTTTTCAATGTTCCTCAAAAGTTTTGAAGAATCAGGATTCCACGCTTACAGATCAGCTGACATTTATGAAAGAGCTTTTTGTTTGGCAATTGGTTACGTGGAGTATGAAAAGGAAGGACAGGAACTGGAGGATGGTACTTTTGAAAGAGACAGTACTGCTGCAATAAATTATTTTATCGAGGGTCCCAGCAACATCTGGCAGAAACAATCTCTGGACAGGGCACCAGCTCATGGATAACACTGTGCCACCGTGCCCCATGTTTAATACATGCTTTAATTAATTCCATCATGAAAAAGTATATATCTTAGTTGTTAAATTGTTCAGAGAGTTTTAATATTATGAATGTAATGTATTCTGTGCCCTGTAGTGTAAGAAAAAGCCAATTTAAGAAACAAGTATTTATTCACACACAAAGAGCACATAGAAGAACACATAGAATACTGTACGAAGGATTTAATGTGCTACTTTAGTTACGATTGGATTTGAGAAACTCTAGTAAATTTAACATTGATTTTTAGATTAAGTTTACAACGTTCTACTTCAATGACAAAATAAACTACAAGATTAAAGTGGACATTTCAACCTTTTTTTCGCCATTATCTGTATATGACAATAAAACTTGAAACTTGGCATTAAAATATTTTTCCCATATATCTAAAAACATGAGACAGAAGCTAAGTGACATGTCAAGTGTGTACACTAGAATATCATTCATTGACCAGAGCTGTGATCTGTACACCTACCCAAGGCACAGATAAATAGTTGATAAATGCTCAGATAAATGCTCATCCTACATTTACCCAGATCATTGTAGACATGGAACACACATGACATGTATGTATCCCAAATAGCAATATACTATTTACCCTATACAATTCCAAATCCCTCACTGCCAGATAACCCTCAGCGTCTGAGTTGACTTCAGCTGCATTGGTGGGGGGATAAGTGAGCAGGCTGCTTGCTGTCAGTGCCGATCAACACATTTGCAAGACAAAGATGCTGATGAGGAGGTGTGAAGGAATTAAAGTGGCCCAGGATTATGACTTTTTTAGTAGGCTTCAGGGATTCTAGTGTTAAAGTAATGGCTACTTCTTAGTCTTTTCAGAATACTTCCATACAGCTTTGGCTTGGTAGACAGGATCTCAGCTTTCTGGCCCACAAAGAGAAAAAGATTATCAGTTTTGGTTTCCCAAACAGTGAAAGAGTGGCTCATCAGCTTTTAAATACAGAGAGAAAAACTGTTTCAGAGATTTTCAGATTTTTTGGAGAGTTTGCACAGGATTGGCCCTGGGCAAAATGCCCAGGAATCCTCTGAATGTTTCCTCAGAGTTCTCTTGAGAGAACCCCTTGAGAGAGGCAGAGAATGTCTTCTTGATGGTACAGCAAATCTTATGTAAAACTTCTTTTGATTGAATTAAAGTCTCTTCCAGTTATAAAATCAGTATCTCCTCAAAAGTGAGTTATTCTGACTTTCAGAGTTGTCATTCATTGATTTACATATCTTTGTTCTGAATCAATGTTAAATCTGCTTTCTTAACAGGTTTGGTGTGCCACTAAAGCCTAGCAGAATGGGCAATGCCCACTTTGTCCTACATAGCACTGTGCAATTTTATATAAGCAGGAAGAAATAACACAATATGTCACAAGACATTGTGAAAGGGGCTTGGCATCCTTACCTAGCCGGGATGCCCGTGCACACTATATTTAGGGGGAACAGCCATGGACATTGCAATACCTCCTCCTGAATGCTAGTTGGCCACCTCCCTGGGGTGGAACAGTGTCTCGTGTTCCCGCAGGGCATCCTGGGAATTGGAGTTGGGTGCAGCCCTGTTGGGTACTGCAGGTACCGCCAAGGGGCACTGTATTTGGGACTCCTGAGCACATGTGGGCAACCAATTCGTCACACCCGGAAGTGTGACCGGAAATCAGGGATCAAGCACCTGGAGCACTTCCGGGTGAACTATAAAGGGAGCCAGCGAGCACCACTCAGGGGCCAGAGTCGGGTGTAAGGAGGACACAGCTAGGTGAGGAGTGGTGGAGAAGAAAGAAGAGACATTAGTGGTTGATTGTTGAATTGCGTTGGGCTTGTGGGACACGATGAAGACGTGTCTGACAGCTGAAGAAAATAAAATTTTATTTAGTTTTACACATGTCTCATGTGTCAAATCTGTCGGGTCGGGCGCTATATAGCGTCTTTCTTACAACATTCATATGATGTGATTGGCAATGGGCTTAATAACCATAAACAATATGGACACAGATATATAAAATACATGCCCGTAATAAAAAAATGCAATTAAAAATACTGACTAAGAGATATAAAAAGCAAAATCATAAAAAAAATATTGACGAGGTGCTCAAAATATAGGCAGAAACTAAAATCTGCACATGAAATCCACAAATCATGACAAATGATCTCAGGAACAGTTCTTCAAATAGGCAAGACAAATTCAAGTTCCACAAAAGCAGATAGGTATGTTGTGTTTTACCTCATGGTGATCAAGTAAACAGTCAGTTATTACCAGTTATTCAAGAGAGACTACAGTATGTGCCAATTCAGGTATCATTAATTTCTGGGCTGCAAGATAGCCAACTACAACTTAGACAAGAATCTCCCACCTACTGATAAAATCTTGAAAAAAAATTGGCTTGTTTCAGACTAACTACAGGTTTACATACCCAAAAATGACAGGATCCAGAGAACTAACTTAAAGCTTTTATTAATAAAGCAGCATTTATGACTTACTACAATTAAGGCAGCATTTATGACTTACTACAACAGGTCAGAGATGACAGTAGAGCTTCATGGTTAGATTCCAAAAAGACCACGTATCAGCCAAATGTTATTAAATTATTAGATGATAATAAAAACACAAAGCAGATGCTTGCCAAATTTTTGAATGGTTATATAATCTGTACAGAAGCAAACAGAAAATGTATCACCAAATTGTCTCAATTGAAGAGGCTAATTTTTTAATTAAATATATGTCTTAATTATATTAAGTAAACTTGTTTATAGTTTTAGCATTGTAAACTTAGACAAGCCCCAAAAAGTTTATTTCATATTTTGTATATGATGTTAACAATAAGCTTATGTCAAAGACTTTAAACAAAATAAATTCTCCTATATATAAAAACATTCAGATTCCCTTTAAAAGAAAGGCTAAACACACAAGTACACTTCTGTGAATGTAAAAACTTCACCTTTAAA
The DNA here is from genome assembly GCF_016835505.1 of Polypterus senegalus. Classification (NCBI taxonomy): domain Eukaryota; kingdom Metazoa; phylum Chordata; class Cladistia; order Polypteriformes; family Polypteridae; genus Polypterus; species Polypterus senegalus. The sequence goes on from NC_053154.1 coordinate 179,779,813, forward strand.
ATCTTCCACTTTGTAACTAGAAACCACAATTGAACCCATCTAATTAGGTGTATTAAATACTGTGTCTGTACAGTGCTCAGTGGATGCATTTGAGATATGGGACAAAAATTATAAGACCCAGAGAAAAATTCCTGCAAACACTGGGAAAATGTAGTTTGCTGGTGACACAGACTCATAGAGCTATGAAGTAGCAACATTTCACTTAACAAAAAATACTACAGCAAACATCATACTTAAAACTGGAAAGTGTAATTTCTGCTCTTTAACCTCCAGATTGGCATCTAGTAAAGTTTAGGATTTAAAATCTTCATTTAGCATATAAAGCTGCATATGACTTGGACTCTTTTTACTGAAAAAAATAATGCTGAAAAGACTGGATCATTAGTCACATTATCTGTATGGAGCTTGCATATTTTTCCTTTTGTCTACAGGAATTCCCCCCCTGGGTCTTATGCTTTCTGTCTCATATCCTAGACATGTGAAGATGGTAACTCAGAGAAGATGGGAAACATTTACATCAACAGTGAGGCAATCAGCATCAGACCTTCACCTGCATTCCATTAATACCATGAAGAATAACCACTTGTTTGTACCACCACAATATTAGGAGCTGTTTTTTATATTTGCATAGAGTTTTGTATTTTAATGCTTTTTATATTACTATCTAATAGTACTTTAACCACATAAGTTGAAAGTTCAATGTAAAGTGCAAAATAAAGCACAATCAAACAGCTTTGAACTTAAGATGTAATAAAAGCTGATATCAATCTTGAAAGTCCAGCTTTATCAGATCCAATCATTAGTCATGCCAGATGCCTCTGTGACTGGCCAAATTGCTTACATATCTTGTGACTCTATGTGACTTTACTGCAAATTAAAATTTCTGACTCCTGCTGTCTCCTACTTTGGTGAAATGGTATAATTTAGAATTTTAATGATATATGGAATACAATTGTAACTCCTCACACACCTTATAAGCAGAAAGTGTGGGATACCTGCTTAACATATCAGACTCAGTATGGCCCCTAGTTTAGGTTTTTGAAACAATTAGTCAAACAATGAGAGTCTACTGCTATGTTTCAGGATAAGTATTTCACAATGAACATTCAAAAAAGTCCTTTATTCAAAAATTTGAAAGAACAATATTGAAATCTCACTGCGATGCTTACTGCAAAATGATTCACTCATTTGACTCCAGTCGTCTATTCCTGGAAATGCAAAAACTTCAGAGGTATGCTCCGTGAACAATCTGCAGGATAGAAAACTCAGCTTGTAGTGAATAGAAAAAATAGCAAACCACTTGTATTTAAAAATATGACATATGAGGCTCAGACAAGTCTATAGGCTGATGCTGCATTTTTAAATTAGTAACCAACTAAAAGTGTGCTTTCTTTGTAGTTCAATAAGCTCTAAAGGGCAAAAGAACAGCCTGATCACAGATACCTTACCAAAGTGAAAAGCTAAACATGCAAATCAACTATTGCTCATAACCAGGGCCACTGCTGGCCAAATGGGTGCCCTAAGCAGAAATTTACTTGTGTGCCCCCTCCCCCAAATATTATGGAAGTAAAAATAAAATAATAAAAAAAACACCTACTATAGGGGCCAAAATAGAAATTTATTCAAATAAAAGTAAATACATGAGGGCACGCGCGTCATCACGTGTGCTTAGCCTACTCTAGCCACCGTAAAATGCAATATATACATTTATATTTTTGTTTATTTGTATATGTATATTATTAATATTAATTTATTATTATAATATATAAAAACGATTTTTTTGAGCAGCTGAGTTGGTGCCCTACACAGACTGCGTACTCTGTGTATAGGGAGCCGCGGTACTGCTCATAACTTTAGCAAAGATTCATGAGACTGTCATATTTATGGCATATAAACTGATAAGGCAAATGCTGTTGTACATGCAGCTATGACATTTGCAGTTTTACCACACAGTATCTGCAGCACAGCCAAAAACATAATCAATGTGAACCATACGTTATTTTCACCATAAGTGTGATAATATTTATTAAAAGAGACCAAAAATGACAATTTAAAGGCAACAAGATTGAAAATATGCACAAGGAACTTTAATAAATCAGTGCTGCTTAATTCTTAACATTGGAGGAAAAATAACAAATAAATAAAATTTTAAAGCAAAACTTGTGCACATCTTTTACAATGTATTCTCTAAAAAAACTATAGAAGAATAATTATTAAATTAAAATAAAGCTTCAGTATAATGAGAGGCAAAGGACCATCTGCAAAATCTTGGTTTGCTGACCTGAAAACTGTCTTTTTGGAATTGCCAGATCTTCAATTCATTTGCATGGCTTTTCTAGAATTTCTAGGAATATTCAGAATTACCTCTTACATTCCAAAAACATGTGTGTTATGTTAATTGGACATTCTAAATTTGCCCCATATGAGTCAGTGTGTATGCATAAGTGTGGCTTGCAAGAGAAATGGCACTTGGTTCAAACTTGGTGCCAGTTTGGTTTTTTTTTGCCTGATGCTTTAGTGATAAGCAAGTTGGGTGGTGTTCAATATAAATGCAAATTCCTAAAAAGACACCAAAAAGAGAACACAGAAGAGCTAGCAACCATGTCTGACACAAGTAAATACTGTTACAATCTGCACAACATCATGTAAGCTAAAAAAAAAAACACAGTAGTTTGCTTTTCACATACAACCAATCAAACTGATCTCCCAGTATCTGGTCTGGGACATAAGGAGTTGTCACAGCATTAACACCTCTTTTATTCTAAGGCAGCTAAGCTTGATAATTGGTGTAAAGCAGTAAGCACTAAGAAGAGATATGCCTACACTAGTGAGGCCAGGGACCTTTGGTCTTTTTGTACATAAGAATTGGCGTGAGAATAATACATTTTTTAATAAGTTTCAGACCATACTTTCTGTAAGAATGACCAAGCAGATGAGAACTTGCACTGTAAACAATAAACAAGTTCTGTAACTGAGGAAATGATAGCAATGTGGTGTTAGCTATCAGTCACTAGAGAATATTAAGCCTAGTGCCAGCTATCAGTCACTACAGAAATGAATGTAACAACATTTAATAAATAGATTGCTATTCACTAAAAAAAGTCCAAACTTTGTACAAGTTACATATGAAGGTGGAAGAAATTATACACTGAATTTTATTTTGAATATGCTGTCAAATGTATAAGTGACAACAAAATCGGCAAGTGTAAATTGTATTTACTGTATTGTTTTAAATTGATTTTATTTGTAAGAGGACATCTCTCATTAAATGGACCAATCAGTATTGTTAACACTGTGTTTCTGGCACATAAAAACTGACACAGTACCTTATAAAAGGTATTTTGCCCTTGCCAGTGTCAAAGCCCAATTATATGATTATTATGATTCAATGTTGCATTGTAATAAAGTGTGAAAAATATGACGAGGGTAATTACATTTTACAGGCACCACATAATTAAAGAAAAGTTTCACCTCCGATAACACTCGGCTAATGCAACAAATCTATATTTGTGATAAAATAGACATTCAGAAATGTTTGGATTCTATGATGCTTATTCATATTAACAGCAACCCTGCAAGCCAACTAACTGTGTGGATGGCATATGTGTCCATTCAGGGTTAGACATGTGAGTGGTGGAATTTGATCCCAGCTCTACTACAGAATTTTCTCCAGTAAAATGTCCCTGCATTATTTCAAAGTTTGCAACAATTTTTCTCTTTTAATATTTAGGAAAATCCACTTATGATACTAAATGAGAAATGGCTTCATTAATAGATTTGTGAAGTAGAAGAGGTCTTCCTTGAACTATAGCATGCATAAAAAAATGAAATGTTTTGTACAGTTTCTTTAAAAATTGACATTTTTTATTTACTGTGTAATACTTTATTCCATGATTTTTGTACCAAAGGTATTATATTTACAGTATACACATAATAGTTCAATTCAAGTGTTGCCATGCAACATATATTTGTGTTGTTTTTCTAGGCATCACTAATGTTTTGGAAATGCATATTTAATAACCAGAAAGGATTCTCATTTTTATACATTAAAGAATAAATGCTGAATTAAGAAAATTTCTTTTGATATTTTCACTATCTTTGCTTAGGATATAGAACACAGAGTAGTTTAGAGAGATTTGACAGCAACTAATTTTCATATCAGGTGTTGTAGCGTAGTACTAGGAGGAGGAGGAGGATGACGAAGAGGAGGAAAAGGAAGAGGAGTGTCAAATGTACTGAGTACAGTAAAATTCTTATTTGCATATCCAACCAACAAGTAACATTGTGCCACTTTTCAACACTATGATTAAACAAAAATGTGTTAAAATACTGTATGTTATCTTAATTTAATTTTATAGAAAACAGTTACCTGATGTACTCCTTACAATGGTTTGTGTATCACTTGCTCATTATTCCAGTTCCTGAAGCCTTTTGGCAATGACCCTGAGAAAAACTTTATTGTAGAATTAAAGTGAAAAGTTTAAAAAGTGAAAAATCATAAATTCAACATATATATTAATCATCTAAATTCTAATTACCCGTTTTATATAATTTATATCATTAAAGTTCTAATGCATAAAGTTAACAGATTTAATTCAAAGGTAAATCTAATTTTTACGATGAGTAAAAGTACGATAGTACAATTCAGTGTACAGTTCATCTTGGTCGTGAACCGAAGCAGTTTCCCCCATAGGATTGTATGTAAATACAATTAATCCATTCCAGACCGTACAAACTGTATGTAAATATGTAAAAATATGTAAAGATTAAGCACAAATATAGTTAATTACACCATAGAATGCACAGTGTAATAGTAAACTAATGTAAAAACATTGAATAACACTGACACAAAACACCCAGGCTCCCTGCTCAGCTACACGATCTGGCTCGCTCGCGCTCTCTCTCTGTAGCACACACACCAACAAAGCCCCTCCCTCCCTCCGTCAGCTACAGGAGCAGCCTGGCTCACGCGCTCTCTCTCTCTCTGTAGCACGAGCGCACGCGCACACACACGCACACACACCCCTATCCCCCCATCCCTTCCCTGTCAGCTGCGCGCTCTCTCTCTGCGCTTGCTCGCTTGTGCTCTCTAATCTCTCTGTAGCAGGTGCTCGCGCAGCATTTTTTTTAAAATGAGTTTTAAGCACAGCAGAAAAAAAAGGAACATTGACCAAATCCGAAGTGCATTTAAAAACCAACTCACAAGCAACCAAAAAAGTAAGATTGCAGGAGATCACGCTATTAAACTTAAAGCCTGATCGCTGTAAACAATGTTTTTAAAATGAGTTGTAAGCACAGCAGAAAAAAAGGAACATCGACCAAATCCGAAGTGCATTTAAAAACCAACTCACAAGCAACCTAAAAAGTAAGATTGCAGGAGATCACACTATTAAACTTAAAGCCTGATCGCTGTAAACACTTTTTATAAAATGAGTTTTAAGCACAGAGGAAAAAAAGGAACATCTGAAAAAAGAGAAAGGTAACATTGCACCTAATCGCGTTATGAAAAACTCCATCTGCAAACACTTTCATGAGTTTTAAGTACAAGGTAAAAAGCAAACATTTGCAACAAATCGCGTTATGAACTGAAAAATTAACTTTTGAAAAATCCGCAATACAAAACCACCAAGAAAACTAACCTTGCATGAGTCGAGTTCTGGCATGAAGTGTTTTCCTTCAGGTGTTTTCTCTCTTGTGATTTCTTGGGTTTCTGGTGCTTTTAGCTGTTTAGCTGGTGGGAGTGAAAGCCTCATGCAGCCATTCCAAAAACAAACTCCTTGTGACCCAATCCTTCGTGTTTGCCCTCCACATTACTGCCAGTCTGGCTTTGTTTACATTGTGCTGCTTGAAAGCACGAGGGTTCTCAAATTGGTAAATAAGTAAACTGGTAAACAGTTTTTCCACCTCTTGTAATTTCTTTCTTTACTTCGATTTCAATTTTCTTCAAAACTTTCTTCTCACCACTCTTCACTTGCTTAGAAGCCAATGGAAGGAGAACAATGAACAGAGCTCTTGCAGCAGCGGCTCGCCGCTTCTCTCTCTCTTTCTTTCTCTCTCAGGCTGCCTGTGGTGGGGGGATGGTGCGCTAGCACCTATAGCCTGCAGATAGGCAGGCAAACACGTGCAGCAATCTCCTCCTCCCCCTCCCCAGCAGGCACGTGGAATTGGGGGGATTGTTGGCTTGCACTTACTGGCTGCAGATAGGCAGGCAAACAGTGCAGCAATCTCCTCCTCCTCCTCCCCAGCAGGCACGTGCTCACTCGCTCTTGCTCTCTCTCTCTCTCTCTCAGCTCAGCTCAGGCAGGCAAGGGAAACTGGCTTGTCCGTATACCGAGTGTGTGGTTGTGAACCGAGGCAAAAGTTTGGCGAGCTTTTTGGTCGTGAACCGAGTTGTACGTGAACCGGGATGTTCATGAACCGAGGTTCCACTGTACCTGAAAGTTATTACCGTATATACTCGAATATAGGCCAAGTTTTTCAGCACCCAAAATGTGCTGAAAAACGTCACCTTTGGCTTATATTTGAGTCAGGTCCCGCTGCCCCCGCCAACCCACACGTGTTCAGTCTCTCCCTGTGCATTCCCTGTGAAGCAACCGAGCAAGATAGAGAGTGACACTCACAGAAACACATGAGAGAGAGACACACACATGTGCGCGCGAGAGAGAGACACACACACGCACACAAGTGAGCGAGAGAGAAGGCTGGCAGGCCGAGGAGGCAGTTAAAGAATGCACCGGGCTTGTTTTTAAATAGACAGATCCGATCTACTTCACTTTTGTTTACAGTGATTGGTTTGTAGCGTGCATTGTTGCAATGTTACTTTTCTTGGTGGTTTATTAAATTACAGATTTTTTTCAAATGTTCATTTTTTTCCTTGTGCTTAAATCTCATTAAAAAAAGTGTTTTTAGTGAGCAGTTCATAGCGCTATAGCTCAAACTCTTGCTGTGTTAGTTTTCTCTGTTGTTCAAGGTTTTCTCAGTGTTATTCAATGTTTTTACATTTAGTTTTTGTTCGTATACCAAGTGTGTGGTTGTGAACCGAGGCAAAAGTTTGGCAAGCTTTTTGGTTGTGAACCGAGTTGTACGTGAACCGGGATGTTCGTGAACCGAGGTTCCACTGTACCTGAAAGTTATTACCGTATATTATTACCGTATATACTCGAATATGTACTCGAACACTGTGCATTCTATGGTATAATTAACTATATTTGTGCTTAAAAATGGTCTGGAACGGATTAACTGTATTTACATATAGTCCTATGGGGGAATTACTTCGGGTCACAACCAAATCGGGTTACGATCAGAGTTTTGGAACGAATTACGGTCGTGACCCAAGGTTCCACTGTACCTGGTTTGGTCTGCGGGCAGTAGAAGAACAGCTGAGGGCTCTGTGTGGTGCTGTGCAGCCTTTGTAAGACTCATTCCGGGCTGTGTGCTCAATTAATGAACTGATGCCTCAATTAGTGTACGGTAATTTTATTTATAGTTATTTTGATTATTGAACTTACCAGTAGATGCTGCATTTCCAACCCTAGGCTTATAGTCGAGTCAATAAGTTTTTCCAGTTTTTCTAGGTAAAATTAGGTACCTCGGCTTATATTCGGGTCAGCTTATACTCGAGTATATACGGTAGTTAATATGTAATCATCAAAAGAAAAACAATATTGCATTTCCATAATAGGTTTTTAGGACATCGGAAAATTTTTGATGAGAATAAGCCATTAAGCCCATCAAAGCTTGCCAATCCTATCACCTAATTTCTCCTAAATAACATCACCTAATTCTGACAAGGTTCCTCAAACGATAATCCTTTGCTCTCTATGTTTTAGCCAATTTTGCACTCATTTACACACAATGCTCCGAACTCCCATTTCCTTTAGTTTTATGGCTAGCCTCTCATATTAGACTAACTGAAAATGAAGATAAACAATATCATATGCACCAATATTGATAGTATCCTTTTGTTGCTTCCCCATTATATTCCAACATATTAATAATAGGTGATCTCCCCTCTCTGAACCGATGGTGATTGTTCAATAAAACTCCTGGGGGGGTATTCCCCATATGTGGATTACTGGTTTAGTAGGATTAAATTGTTGATGATTAAGCATTATCATTAAGCATCGTCATAGCACAAAAATCGTAAACCCTAAAACCTTCTCGGGAGCAGGTTTGATCTATGTAAACAAGAATTAGTACCACACTTAACTAGTTAGAATGGAAACCCATTCAGCCATGGTCTCGCCATTCATAAATGAACAACTGATTGCAAGCGGTGCAGAGAATTTCAAGTCAAGAGAGTTTTGCATGATTGTCAACATCCTTTAGCCTGTCCAGATGATCATTGTTTTCAGAGATGTTGCTTCAGCCAAGAGGGAATTTTATGCATTAGAAATGTATTATCTCCTTATATTAGCAGCCAGACTCAGAGAAGTCATTACTGTAAGGTTTTTCCAAGCAACACTTTTTTGTATACGTTTGGTGATGCGGAAAATTTGTGAAAGAGCACTGTTTGTCAGGAAATTCGTCAAGTCTACTTGGCTCTGAAACACTTCCTCAGAGTCTGTGTGTGCAGACAATTAAAGAGGCCTTTTATGCCATTACAGGTAATATATAAGCAAAAGCCTACGTTTCTTTAAAGAACTCATATTCTCATTTTCAAGGATTCCCTAATGTGATTGGAGCATTGGACTGAACTCAGATCCAAATCAACATCCCATCAAATGCAAATGAAAGGGATTACGTGAATAGAAAAGGCTGCCTCAGTATTAATGTACAGATAATATAACTTATAACATTACAGCTGAAAATAGCCAATCGGCCCTTTGACATAGTGAATAAATTTGTCCAACATGCATGCCATGAATACATTCTCAGATGATCTTGGCTGTATCTTGCATCATTTCAAATGTGGAGGATAGATGGCCAGGGTCATGACTCCAAAATCTTTAGGGAGTCACACCTGTATTGGACACTTGATCAAGATAATACCCATACATATTTATAAATCATGGTGAAGCATTTATGTTACTCAAAATTGTTACATTTTACACATGTCATCATGATGGGATCCTGGTTGAAGACAGGGGCTACGCCTGCAGATTATGTTTAATGACCCCATTTCCCAACCCCAACCCTGGCCCAAAAACCCAATATAATAGAGCTTAGTCTAGGAGAAGGGGATGAACTGAAATTACGTTTGGCCACCTAAAGGAGAGATTTCAATGTCTAAAAACGCTAAGGGTTTCACCTAACAGAACATGTGACATAATTGTTGCACTCTCTATCTTACACAACATAGCCACCATCAGACAAGAAAGGGCCCCTGAGGTGGTGGTGCAGTCTGATGATGACATGAGGCCACTGCACCTTGACCAACCCAGTGGCAGAACTGCCAGAGGCAGTATCATGGCCCAGTGTTTTTAATCTTGAGGACACAAATGTTCAACACAAATGTTATGTTTATTACCCAAGATTCTTTATTTCCTTTCAGACTGCAAGGAGGGGGGATGATCTTTGATCTTGACCTTCTTTTTAATATGCCAATTTTACATATTTAAAAAGCAACTTCTGTATGTTTAATAAGCCACTTTTTGCCAGCCCTATTTTCAAGTTTTGACCATTTTTGTAGTGTTTCTTTTTTACACATTAACTGATCATACCCCTCCAATAAAACTTCTTTCTCAGACTGGGAAAAAAAATCTGCTCTTTCTTTTGCCATCTCTGTCCACCAATAAGTGACTTGACAATCATGTTTTCTAGTCTCGATATATATGGGTTTTTCAAGCAGCAGAGGAGTGCACTGTCATCTTAAATGATTGAATCCAGCTACACTAATCTAATCCTCAGGTGTATTTGGAGGACCAACATAACTGGATGAGTTTAACTATCATTAGATGATCCAACTTGAGGCTTCTGATCTTGGATGATTTAAGTAACGTACAGAGAATACCCAATGTTCTTGCCATTTGCTGCTCAATTTTTTTCTTCATAATTCTTTACTTTAATTTATCTTGGAATGAATCTGCCTCAGTTGGAGTCAAATGGACTCAAATCCACAACCTAATGCAAACAACTTCATCTACTGAGCTAATGGAACCTTCCTGACAATTTACTCTTTCTTCACTGTGAATGTGTGATGTCACAGCAGCAATCTGTTCAGTAGAAACTCTGTCATTTTTACTCTACTTAAAATGTTCTGATACTGACACCTATCTATCATGTAGACAGAAATTTATGACATTACACCGATTGACCAAGTACACTTTTTAACACTGTGTGAACGGGACCCGGACAAAGACAGACGGACAGCGTTTTGCACCCAACACACACGTTTATTTACACTACCACTATGTACAATATTCACAAACTTTAGGGCACATCCCAGTGCCTCCAGCACCGATCCCCCAAAAGTCCGGGCCTTTCACCGTCTTTTATGCCTTTCTTCTGGCTGCCTCCAGTCCTCTCTTCAGCTCCGTCCTCTTCCACCCGACTTCCGCTCTCGAATGAAGGGAGGTGGCCCCTTTTATCACACCCCAGATGGGCTCCAGCTGCATCCTCCGCGGACACACCCCAGTGTGGCGGAAGTGCCGGCTGTGCACCCGGAAGCCCTCCGGGTGTCTCCTGTCTTCTTCTCCCCAGCACTTCCTGGTGTGGCGGAAGTGCTGGGCTCCAGGTTTCTTCAGGCACCGGGGCGCCACCTGGCGGTGGCCACGGACCCCTACAGGGTTGGGCTTCCAAGCCCCTTAACCGAGGCCACCAACAAAACCAAGACGGTCGCCCCCTCGTGGTCGGGAGGAGGCACCAGCCCTCCTCCGGTCCCCTCGGGCGTCCCGGCTGGGATCCACCCCCCAGCCGCCTGTGACAACTGAGATAGATAGATAGATAGATAGATAGATAGATAGATAGATAGATAGATAGATAGATAGATAGATAGATAGATAGAAAATCTGAGTCTGTCAGCTAAATATGTATGATTAAAGAAAGTGTGTTTTGACATAGTCAGCTTGGCTGTTTTTTTTTTTTGGTGGGGGGTACCTCCCTGAAATGAGTTCTTTCAGTGTGGGATGTCTGCTGTTGTAGCACCCTTGCTTCCAGATAGGAGAGGAACACACTACTCAGGTGGCTGAGACTTGTCCAATGGGGCAGAGAAGCCAACCTAAAAGAAGCTTAGTGAGCAGCACTCAGGAGGAGGTTAAGGGGAAACAGCACTGAGAGCACTTCGGGTATGTCTCCTGACTGTTACCATCCTCATGTAGAACTTGGCTTTGTATTCACTCTAAGAGCTGAGGGAATGAGCAAAATGACCCCAGAGGAGTTGAGTGAGGGAGAGCCATGTGGCACGCAGGAGAGGGAAAAGGATTGAAAAAGCTACTCCTCCATCTCTTGCACACCCTTAGAGGTTACAATATAGATGAATAGATAAAACAATCATAACTTTTGCTGGTGGACTGAAATTATAACCTCGATTATGGAAATGGCAATGCACAGATGAGAACAATAGGGAAACAAAACAGTATACTGACAAAAACAACAAGAAACACTGGTGAGCATTAACAGCAATCATCTTAAACTCCTTTGGTATCTTATGTGACTTCCTCTTGCTTGACATCTCTCCTACACAAAGCCACTGTGTCTCTGAATCTGCATTTGTAAGAAGTGGTCCTGTATTTGCAGTAGTGCCTGAATGAAGTTGCTGGCCACTGGTAGGGAGAAAGTCATGTCTTCTAGGAGGTGTAAGCCAAGGGTTTTTGACTGATTACATTTCTCTAAGGCCAGTAGCATGGAGCCTGTTCCTCACAAGCATGTCCTGGTGTAAACATAGTGTCTGCTGGCCATATTAGCAGCAGTAAATGTGTCAAATCTGAAACAATCTATCAGTTGGACAAGTCTGATATACATATTCTCTGCAGTCAAATGATGGGGACCAAATTTTGGGTTGCCACCTGAAACCTAGCTTGTAGTTGGGACACAGTGGAGAGGCATGTGATATACTTGCAAGAAGCATACTAATGATCCCTTTATTTTCTTCATGTGACATCTGAGCCATTATGGAACATATAGAAAACTGATTAAATGTGGTGTTTGTCTTCCTGTGGCTTAAGATTTGAATTAAGGCATTTTTAAAGCTGAACAGATCAGGTATTGTTACCTGCAGGGGGTGCTCCAGCCAAACCGACATAGACAGACACCAGATACAAGTTTAGCATACAACACATGAGTTTATTTATAAGGGTAGGGCTTTCTAAATGTTTCCTTTAGCAACACAGTATACAGCACAACAAGGCACAAAGCAAGACTGTACTTTCTCCTTCTCCTTTTCTTTCTCACTTTTTCTCCCGTTCTGTCTCCTTGCCTCCACTCCTCCTCCGACAAGCTTCATCCACCTCCTCCCCTTCTGGTGCCCCAAGAGCGTTGTCTGGGAGCACTTCAGGGTAAGTCAGAAACCCGACAAAGTAGGGCACTGCAGCCCCTGGCAGCACCCCTGGAACCCAATAGAGCTGCCCTGACCTCCTGACCTTCAACTCCCATAAAGTCCTACCTTGCTGCCACCCAGTAATCCGTGAGAGATAATGCCCTGTGCACACTCTCTGCCTTAGCCCTTCCTTTATAAGCGTATCCTAGCCAGGTAGAGGTCCTAGACATCTGCGGCAATATATATAGTAAAGTATTATACTACTATATTATAGTACTATACTATACTATAGTATTAGTACTATAAGTGTACTGTGAGGAAGGATGTAAGTATTCTTAAATGCACATTTTAACATCCTTTAGAATTATTTCAGGAATTCTTTTGATTTTCATAAGGATGATTACTTCAAAATGCAATGTGAAATATTTACATAAATTACAGATAGGGATAAACTAAGATACTCTTCTACTACAATTGAAGCTATTTCTGTTATTTTTTATATTTTTATTTATAAATAGTCATACAAGAGATGGCAATAAAGTTATTAAATGGAAGAAGCAGACATCAAAAGTATGAAGTAAAGATTATGATAAAAAAGCTACATCTGCTGCATAAAGTTAGTTGTTGTTTAAAATCATTCTGCTAACACAACTTTGAAACAAACAAGTATTTAAAAGAAATCATTTAAATCTAAACAGTCCTAGCCATGAGCTTTATGTTTAATATATTTTTTTTCCTTTCTTGAAAGATCCTTTGGGATGTCCATGAGGATTTGCCAATCACACAGCCACTCCCACACATTTGCTCTTTATAAAGGCAAATGTTTCAGCCTGGCTGGTCAGTGCATTTTCAACAGAAGACAAACATTATTTAGACATTATTTATTTGGCACTTCTGATCTGGTGGAATAACTTCTCAAAGCATACTTACAGAAGAATTTATTTGTGGATTTCTTGTTTTTTCAGGTACGTCTTTTTACATTACAAAACCTAAATGAATGTTCTGTTTTCTTATTAAAGTGATAAACTAGATTTTGAAGTTTAATATTCTTCTACAATACCTGCAGTAATTATCTGTGAGTTTGATCAGTTTTTCACTGTTTTCCTTTCCTACTGAAATCCACTTTTAGGATTTTAAGTTATTATTAATATTTACAGATTTGCAATTGAATAGCTTAGAATGTGATTTGCAACTGAACAACACACATAAATCCTGAGTGCCTTTTCCAGAGATAATTAAAGTGCACACTTCTTCACTCTGATATTTAATCAGATAATTGATATTTTCTAAGTTGTCATGTGAATAACATGTAATCTAAGACTAACACTTCAAATAAATGATTACTTTTTTTCCCCCACATATGTTTTATAGATAGGATAGACTGAAAGAAAATATTTTAGATATGTGACATGTCAGTGGAGTCAAATGACAAAACTGACCTATTGCATTTTTGTGTTTTTACAGGTCTCCAGTTAAAATGAATATTTTTAAAGAAATTGTTCTTTTCTACTGGTGCCTATTGACCTTCACCTTTCTTAATGTTGAGACAACAAAGCTGGATTTAACCTCAAATTTAAGAAAAAAGTAAGTGTAGCCAAATGGCTTTTTTTTTATTAAATTATAACATTTTACCTTCATCAAATGTTCGTTTTGGTGGACGATTTTCTTAGTATTTCATCTTTATTGTTTGTTCCAGATTTAGCATCTGGGCACTAAGCAAAGTGAAAAGGAGCCTGGACAATCTACCTGAATCCAAGACATTAGGGATGAACAAAGAACAGTTTATCAGACCAGAAGATGTTATAGATTCATTAAGTCCTCGTCACAGGTAAGAACTAAATAAGTAATATTATTACGCCGAAGAAATGTATTGTTTTCTAGAGTATAGCTTTTTAGACTGTGGTAAAGCTGTCTTACTAAGAAATGCGTTTCTTTCAGGAGTGATGTCAACATCCGCGTGAAGAGGTACAAGCACTCCCTCACCCACCAGTCGCTCAGGCTCGGATGTAACCTGGGCACGTGTACGGTGCACGAGTTAGCCAACCGTCTCTACAAGCTAACCAACACAGAGAAGGACAACAACGCCCCCATTGACAAAATCAATCAATACGGCAAAAGAAGGCGCAGGTCGCTGCCTGTAAGGAGAGTTGGCTTTTATTCCCTGGCAGGAAGGCTACAGCCAGAGTGGATAAGAACCAGCGACCAATCGGGTAAACTGAGAGGGGTCCTCAAGCACACATGAACGTCAAAATGTTTTGTTTAGAGTTTTCAGTTCGCTGGGCGCACTTGCAGTAGTGTCGTCCCGTGTGATTGATAAAAAGTAACTACAGCATCACGTTTAATGTGGCAACTCCTGTTGAGACTATCCAGTAACGTAAACGGGACACGGAAGACTCTGGACAGTGTACAATGCAAGCGAGGAAGCATCAGGTCTCACAAAAAAAGTCACAGAACGAGAGTGCGCTACTCTCCCCGTGGATTGTGCCAAATCAAATTACCGTCACAGTTTAATGAAGGATTAATAGACCCTCTTAAAAATTAACTAGACGAAGCCAAGTTCAACCTGTTAGAAGAGGATGACCTTAAAGGAATTTTCATTTGAAGAAAGTCTGGTTTCAAAAACAATTTTGGAACGTCGTTTATAATATATTGCTAAGCAAACAGTTGTTTTAAAATGACATTTTGAGTGAATGTGGACTATGTACGACTGAACAACGTTGGCAAAATGTTTCTTTTAATCGAGGTTTGTTAGCCTTGTTGGCATTACTACTTGAACTTAATCTTCAGAAAAAAGTGCAATCCGCGCATTTTCTTGCCAATTGTATATAGTTATATTTTATACATTCTGAAGATAAGAATTATTTTTATACGTGATATTGTATACGGGCATTCAGTGTATTCTTTTATAAAACATGTTTTAAGATTGTATTAGTGAAACTGTTTTTGTACGTGTTAAGACATTACTAATTTATATGTATTTTTTATCAATTCTACCGAACAACGTAGTTCGGATAAACAATAAACAACAGATCTGTATATAATATCAATGCTTTTCTTTTCTAAAATTAATTCTACGCGCAGACATTCCAGACATCCCTTCAAACTTCGCTATCCTTTCCGCCGAGAGAGCGTCTTAATCAGGGGTGTAAGGAGATTTTCAATTTAAGGTAAACTGTACCTGTAGATTCATTGGGGACGCGGGTATCAAGACTGATATTGTCTAAACACAAAAAGTGACACTTCAGCATCGCTTTATGGACTGCTCCACTTGTTTAAGGTGATTTCTCTACATGACATCAGGCTTTGCTTGTAACAACTTACTTCATAGAGCTAACAGTAGGCGATTCAATTTGTTGTTGGTCGTCCACATTCTAAAATACAACGATGTACCATAATCTCTTCGCGCCTACTTTAACTTATTATTTAACTTGAACGGATAGTCTCGCGAAGTGCTACACAATCATTAACAAAGTTTACTGAAATAATCGTTTATGTCTGAAACTCTTTTATCAAATAATTATTTAACCTACGCTCATTGTGGTAGAAAACTACAACTAACACTGGAAAAAGTGCCGGCTGATCGCAGGGCTTAATTGTATAGGGGTCCTCAATAAGGTCTTGAAGGGTCGCCAATGCCTGCAGGTTTTTGTTTCAACCTTGTTTCATCACTACAAGAAAGTCAATGGTGTTAAAGCAATTATTGAAGAACTACCGTATTTTCTTAACTATTTAAAAGTTCCAAACCCTATTTGCTTATTTTAGTCTTAAACAATTTAATTCCCTCATTTTATCTCCTTTATTTTTTCTTAACCAGCTATTTCATTAATAAGTAAAAAATAAAAACGATAAAAGAATCAGCATCTCAGCATTTCACCTGGTCCCATGTTTTCATCATGAAGCGTCTTACAATAAAATAACTGAAAAGAAATGAAGGAGAAAAAAGTGAGGGAATAATCATTTCTTGTCAGATTCAGTCCACAAGTATTTCGGATGATATTCTTATAAAAAAGAAATCTTCACTATAAGAATAACATGACAGACTTAATCAAAAGAATAAAAAAAACATAAACTGTTATCGTCGAGGACGGCCTTATAATTAAGGAACTGGATTATAACAAAAGTCTACAGTGGTCCAGTGAATAGCCAATTAATCGAAAACGTTTTCATTCTGCATTTCATATTTAATAGAAACTCGGAAAGGAATCTAAATTGTAAGAAATAAAAAATAAGGTTTACGCCCTACTACGAATAAGGTATTGAAAGTGCTTTATTTCGTCAGTAGACTGAAGCGGAAATTAATTTTTTGTCGGTGTTCACTGTTGAGTGTAGAGCTTCACGATTCACTGCCCAAAACATTTTCTAACATACTTAAACTATACATTTTCTAGTATATATAAACTATCAGGTGTCTCCAAACGTTCTTGACTGTTTTAGTCTTGTTTGGTGATGCAATGGCGCCACCTTACGGGCATTTGTTAGATAGCCAGTGCTTTTAATATACGGTGACAAACTCTTCAGTATTCCTCTACGTAACACAAGAACAGAAATAAACAGGGTGGATAGGGAGACAAACGCGAACAAAACACGCATTTCAGTACTCTAAGGCTAATCTCTAAGGTTACACACCGATAAATGGTACTCCAGCTTTTGTATCTTTCAAAAGATTACAAAGCAGAAACGTAATATGTACTAACTTGGATATAACAAATAACATATGACAATCAAAACTGAAGCATTTGTATGAGGTCAATGTCCTAAAGTGTCCGTTCAGGTACTGAATAGAGCTGCTGATCTGTATTCGTGCACGTGTCTTGCAATTCATGGTCTGTACTACTGTTAATATTAATAACATAATCTTTTTGCGTGTCACATCTTTCTTCTTTTTACATATCGCAAACAAAATAGGCGGCATGGTGTAGCCTCGCAGATCAGAAGACCAGATTCAACTCACCTGAAATGGTGTTTGAATGCCCCTCCCGTGTTTAAACGGTTTTTCGGTGGTTTCTGCCCACAATCCTAAAATACGCAGAATAGGTGAATATACTGTAAACCGGCAATTCTTGAGTGAGTGTTGGGGTGTGAGCGACCGTGCTCTTCTTTTAAGACTGAATGAAGTCGGAGTAGTCCCCGACACCCACGACCCTAAATTGAAAATGGCTGGGTAAATTAAACAGCATAATTTATACACAAAACCGCATAATTTCTACACAGTTCACCACGTTGGCGCAGTGGTAGCGCTGCTGTCTCGGTAAGGAGACATGGGTCCGTTTCTGCGTGGGTTTCCTCCGTGTGCTCTGGTTTCCTCCCACAGTCCAAAGGCAGGTTAGGTGCATTGGCGATCCTAAATTGTCCCTAGTGTGTGCTTAGTGTGTATGTGCCCTGCGGTGGGCTGGCGCCCTGCCCGGGATTTGTTCCTGCCTTGCGCCCTGTGTTGGCTGGGGGTCTGCTGAGCCAATCCCAGCCTGTGTTCCGATATAGCGGATTGGACAATGACTGACTGACTGAATTTCTACACAGCATCTTCATGGTCTGGATTTGGTTTCTGTTACCAAAGTCAAAGATGGCAAACTTAATCCGAATACATTACTACTGTATACACTACTACACCTAAATAAACAAGTGTAACGTTTACAAATCTTCAACAGTTTCAAAGTGTATTTAATTAACACAATATAAATATATACATCAACCAGTAAACAGATACAACTTTATTTGTCCCCAGGAGGAAAGTTGGCTTTTTACAGACCTTAAAAAAAATACATAAATACATGAGTAAGTATATAAATACACACACACACACACTTTGGTCTGAGCAAACACTGGAATGACTACAAAGCAGGAAAATTCAAAAGAAACAACTATTGTGACTTGGCTGTTACAGTCACAGTGAGGAATTATGCAGACATTTTGCTGTTGGTATAAAGGAGCCCTGCAGTAATGTTTCTTGACACAGTTTAAACGGAATCATTTGTTAGCTGAAAGTACTCAATATTAGTGTTTCAGAGAGAGGATGTGCAGCATTGCTCAAAATGGCACTCAGTTTTGGTTTAATTCTCTCCTTTGCTACTACCTCCAGGGGGTCCAGAGTGTGTCCTATAACTAAGCTTACTCTTTCAATTAGCTTGTTGATCCAATGGGCCTCCCTTGAAGTGAAGTTACCAGAGCCCAACACACCACACCATAGAAAATTGCACTGGCCATCACAGAGCTATAGAAGATGTGAAGGTTGTCACTTCTCACATTAAAGGAGCACAGTCTCCTAATGAAAATGAGCCTCCTCTGCGCTTTCTTAATATAACAAATTTGACAAATTAGAGGAGATCATTTAGTCCATCAAGCCCATTTGTTTAGCAAATACTTAAGCTGTCTGAATATCTCTATTGTAAACACGGAGCTGGAGAGTTTGACATCCGTGGCAGAGCGACGGGCACTGAGCAGGCTCCTTTCAGTAATTGAAAATCCACTGCATCCACTGAATAGTATCATCTCCAGACAGAGGAACAGCTTCAGTGACAGACTGAGGAGATCATTCCTACCCCACACTATGCCTATGCGATTCTTCAATTCCACCATGGGGTATGGCTAAGCGTTAATATTATACAAGATTGTTGTCTGTCTGTTATACCTTTATTGTTATCACTCTTTAATTTAATATTTTTCTTTATCAGTATGCTGCTGCTGGAGTATGTGAATTTCCCCTTGCGATTAATATTATCTGAGAATTTCTGCAACTGACATGACCTGGTGTTATATTTATAGTCTGAGGTGTACAGAGTAAAGAGAAAAGAAGACAGAACTGTTCCTTGTGGTGCTCCAACATTGCTCACATCTGTATCAGAAACACAGTCTTTGAGTCTCACAGTCTATTACCAAGGACACTATAGGCTCATCCAGCTGCATATCTATGAGTTTATCTCTTAACAGAGATGGCTATTGAACTATTTTATATGGTCCTTTTTAGAATTTATAGAAGCCACTCACAACATTTCACGTAATCACACATTGATAGTGTCCTATGTGCAGAGGTGGTCTTAGGGGTGTGTGGGGCAAGTTATGTCAAATGCAGTTACCAATATGTGTGGTCTATATAAACTTGTGCACAAATTTAATAAAAGTAATGTTAACATACACTGGATTTTCTCATTACAGTATTCACTTTCATCAAACAACAAATCTTTTAATTCTCGCGGATACGCCTATTCATTGGGAAGAAACACTACTTTTTTTTTTCCTTGATGCCAACATGAATTAGAGGATCTACAAGTCTCCGACTTAAAGTTTAAATCTGAACAATATATTCAATCTCTTTTCGCTGTTCTGTTATTTCACTGAGTAATAATTTCCATTTGGTTGTGCTAATGCGATCTTTACTATTCTTTTTTTGAGACTTTCGAATTTTTGCACTTCAATTATCTGAAACCTGCTCTGCATGTGTACCGCACCAACATTTTCCAATTCTTTACAACATTGTACATTATCATCTACTGTTTGTTTTATTTCCAGCCCTGGGCATGGTTAAATCTTTTGGCACAAAGACTTATCTTACAGGACGTGAAAGTGTCTCTCCGAGAAAATTAAGTTTCGTCTCCTTCCAACGTTCCCAGATTTTTTTTATATAATAGAGAGATAAAACTAAATAATCTACCAAAAATATTTTGTATATTCCATGAAGTCATGATTTTAAGTTTCTTTATGATACAAAGTATTGCAGCTTTGTGAAACTTTGAAATTGCAGCATTATAAATATCTGGCTAAATTCAATTTAATAGAAAAATAGAAATAACTTTTATATACTGTAAACATTGACAGCATAGACAAGACCTAATTCACCACCTGGGCAATCTCAATGAGACTGGTTGATTCACAGCTAATTGGAGGATCAACCTCAAGGACCATGGACCCAGGATTACACAGTTGGTGAACCAGCAAATGGTGTGGAAATCTATAGATATCTATGGTATCTAAGGTGAACTTCTCCAGGCTGTTGATTAGGCTGTTCTCCTGGCATTGCAAGCAATCTTTACTTCCATTTGGGAGACAGGCATCATCTCAAATGACTGGAAGACAGAACTTGTTATCCCTATCTGAAAAGGAAAGGGTGCTGGATTGTAGCAACTACAGAGGGATAACACTGCTCTCGGTGTTGGTTAAGGTCCTTGCTAGGGTCATCCTCAATAGGATCTGTAATCACTTTCTCACCTACCAGCAACTGGAGCAATTTGGTTTTACTCCTAAGAAATATATCTTTGACTGCATCCTGGCATTGAGGTTTCCTGGCAGAGTTTCTTTGCAGCCTTTGTCGATTTTTGTAAGGCATTCAACTCAGTTGATCGGACTGCTTTGTGAGACATCCTGAGACTTCAAAGAATATCTCCAAAATTGCTGGATGTCATGGATGGCTGTACACTGGTACTGTAAGAGTAGTACAGAGTTGAGGCAGAACTTCTGCATTTTTCCCAGTTGATTCTGGGGTTCATCATGGGTGTGTTCTTGCTCTTACCTTGTCCAATGTTTGCATGGACTGGGTGTTGGGCAGGGTTGTAGGGTCCAGCGACTGTGGGGCATCTGTTAGTAAAGAAAGATTCAATTATCTTGACTTTGCTGACAATGCTGTGATCTTTGTGGAGTCAATGGAAGCTCTGATCAGAGCTGTTGAGAGACTGAGCGATGAGTCTAAGTGTCTGTGATTGTGAGTGCCCTGGATAAAAACCAAGATTCAGGACTTTAATAACCTCTTGGGCACTGCCATCGGCAGTGTGTTTGTCTGCACAGAGAGTATCAACTGTGTCGAGAGGTTTACTTACCTTGGCAGAGACATTCATGTTTCTGGTGACTCTTTCTATGAAGTCAGTAGACAGATTAGGAGAGCATGGAGGTTCATGAGGTTGCAAAAGGTCGAAGGTCCATGTCATTAGAGTCCTGGTGCTTCCTGTTTTTCTATATTGTTGCAAGACATGGAAATTATCCAGTGACCTGAGACAAAGACTGGACTTCTTTGGTAATGTGTTTCTTTGAGAGAATCTTAGGATACTAGTAGTGCTGTTAGAATTATGTTTCTGGACTTCTCTAGCACCTTCAACACCATCCAACCGCTGCTCCTTAGGGACAAGCTGACAGAAATGGGAGTAGATTCATACCTGGTGGCATGGATTGTGGACTATTTTACAGACAGACCTCAGTATGTGCGTCTCAGGAACTGCAGATCTGACATTGTAGTCAGCAACACAGGAGGGAACATTATGACAGTATGACATCCGTGGCAGAGCGGTGGGCACTCAGCAGGCTCCTATCAATTATGAAGAATCCCACCGCAACCACTAAATAGTATTACCTCCAGACAGAGGAGCAGCTTCAGTGACAGACTGCTGCCCACCTGGCTGGGGATGTTAAACATTAACAAAGTTATTGTCTGTTTCACCTGCATTTTTATTACTCTTTAATTTAATATTGTTTCGTGTATCAGTATGCTGCTGCTGGAGTAAAGTTTCTATCTATCTATCTATCTATCTATCTATCTATCTATCTATCTATCTATCTATCTATCTATCTATCAATTTGATGGATTTAGCTGTATTTGAGCAGACAGCATGTCTCTGAACACCTTAGAATTTATTCGACTGCTTCTGTCCTGTGTCACATCATCAATAAACACTAGTGTCCCAGTGCCACTGGCAGCCATGCACGCCCAAGCCATCACACTGCCTCCACCGTGTTTTACAGATGATGTGGTATGCTTTGGATAATGAGCTGTTCCATGCCTTCTCCATACTTTTTTCTTGCCATCATTCTGGTAGAGGTTGATCTTGGTTTCATCTGTCCAAAGAATGTTTTTCCAGAACTGTGCTGTTTTTTTTAGATGTTCTTTAGCAAAGTCCAATCTAGCCTTTGTACTCTTGAGGCTTATGAGTGGCTTGCACTTTGCAGTGCACCTTCTGTATTTACTTTCATGCAGTCTTCTCTTTATGGTAAACTTGGATATCGATACAGCTACCCCCTGGAGAGTGTTGTTCATTTGGTTGGCTGTTGTGAAGGGGTTTCTCTTCACCATGGAAATGATTCTGCGATCATCCACCACTGGACGTCCAGGGGCCTCATGTATAACACCGTGCATAGAACTCGCACTATAACATGGCGTAAGCAAAAAAGCCGAAATGTGCTTACGCACAGAAAAATCCAGATGCAGAAATCTGTGCGTACTCCAACTTCCACGTTCTTCTGCAACATATATCCTGATCAGCATGAAAAGTAGCGCTCGTGCACACGCATTATGTAACGCTACAAATCCTCCCAGAATTACGCCTATTTGAATATGCAAATCAATATAAATCGCCCTTAAGCTCAGCCTTCTGTGAAAAGACAATGGGAAAAGCACAGGGGAAAATATAAGAATTTCAGCGAATACCAAGTGGAGGCAAAGGAAAAACATACTATTTGTTCAAATAAACCATGGTATAATCAACAAAAGGAAGTTGATCGAATAACATAGCGTGTTGGAGAAACTTGAAAGCTCACGTTCACAAAATCGCACAGTGCCGGAAATATAAAAGAAATCACATATCAAAGTCGCTGTGAAAAGGCGAGTTGTAGCCCACTAGTTGAGTGTCATATGAAAGCTTATTAGGGTACAGAGGAAAAAAAGGCACACAGTGGGGAAAAAGCACGAAATGTCAACTTCAATCTCGACATTTCCACTTTAATCAAGTAGTTTATTTTGTCATTAAAGTAGAACATCATAAACTTCATCTTAAAATCGTTTAATTAACCAGTTTCTCAAATCACATCGTAATTAAATTAGCACATTAAATGCTTTGTTTTGTATTTGATCTTCTATGTGCTCTGTGCGTGTGAATCACTACTTGCTTCTTAAACCGGCTCTCTTCCTCCAACTGGAACAACAGCATTGCTTTGATGCTGGGTGCCGCCAGTCTGCAAAACCAAGCAGAGAACTTGCGTACAACAAGGTATGAGGTACCGTGGAAAAGTGCGTGGCTTTACGCCAAGTGTAGGTTTTATACATCGTGATTTGAACGTGGAAAAGTTCTTACGCAACATTTCTGTGTGTACGCACCGTTTATACATGTCTTTTTGCGTTGCTGAGTTCACCAGTGCTTGTTTTCTTTCTCAGGATGTACCAAACTGTAGATTTTGTAGATATTGTAGCAATTTCTCAGATGTTTTTTTTTTGTTTTCGCAGCTTAAGGATGGCTTATTTCACCTGCATGGAGAGCTCGTTTGACTGCATGTTGTCTGTTCACAGCAAAATCTTCCACATGCAAGCACCACACCTCAAATCAACTCCAGGCCTTTTATCTGCTTAATTGATAATGACATAACGACAGACTTGCCCACACCTGCTCATGAAATAGCTTTTGAGTCAATTGTCCAATTATTTTTGAGCTCCTGAAATGAAGGGATTGTGTTAAAAAATACTTTATTTACCTCACATTTTTATGCAATCTTTTTGTTCAACCCACTGAATTAAAGCTGAAAGTCTGCACTTCAACTGCATCTGAGTTGTTTCATTTAAAATTTATTGTGGTAATGTACAGAACCAAAATTAGAAAAAAGTTGTCTCTGTCCAAATATTTATGGACCTAACTGTATATATGAGTTGCACCCCAAAACACGAGGCTGAGTCTCAGTACAACTTTACTCAGCTTGAAACAGGAAGGACATGGTTATTTATTGTATCGGGATATGCCACTCTCCCATACACAGACACAGCAGTCAGGCAGGGTTGTGGCTAGGTTAGTGGTTAAGTAATATTGTTACCTGCATTTACAATGTTCCTTGCATCACCCATAGAGATTTTTTCTGTTTACTTCGGTGAAGAGCCTCAGCAGAGCTGTGAGCCTTCTGTTGCCCCGGCAATGGATAAACAGTCTTCCACAGACAAGGTGATTGCACTTTCGGATGCTCTTCGGTGTGTTTTTCAGTTGGGGGATGTCCCAAGAGAGTTTAGAAACCTCATATTTTCTTGAATGAGTGCAGAATTAATAAGAATGTTTCTTGAACGAGCATCACTTAACCACATAAAAGCTGCTTTTTTCGACATCTTCAAATGCAGCAGTTCGCATGTATTTGCAACCCGAGATTTTTCTTCTTTCAAAAAATTTGACAGTGTCGATGGCGAAATTCTGAATTCACTGGCAATGTCTTTTTTCTTTTTACTGGAATCAAGAGCCGCAAAATTGTAAAGTTTTTTTTTCCTAATATGCACTGTTATCGGTTTTTCATGTCTGCCGTTTCTATAGGATGGTGACAATGAGTTAAATTCAAATGAATGTTTTTCAAAAGTAGCAAAAGGTATCACTGAAAACCACAGAAAACAAAAACAGCAAAAAAAAAAAACAGTATGAGGAAAGTTTGAAGAAAGAGAAAATATACAATGTTTCTGTTTGGAGCTATGACCACAGAACTAACTGCTCTGTGGATGATTCATTCAGGTATTTCAAGCTCTTTTGGGAACTTCGTTGTAATGAAAGTATCTGCTAAATGTATTTCATAGTAACGCGATTTCTATAGACTCATGCCATATGGGGAAACTGTCGGGACCATAAAAATACTTTGTTGTAATGAAAATTTGTAAAGATATTCGTTGTAACGGAATTTTACCTGTATATATATATATATAGGATGATTCGATTACTACGTCCTTCTGGTTGCCATTTTCTATAAATACTCACCTCCAGCTTCTGTTGAACATCAAATGTTATGATTTTGATCACTTTTTTTATTTTTGTTAAAGATCGCTGAACATTATAAGGAGCAATTCTCCTACTCTTTTTTGAGTCTCTTGCAGAAGTGCTGCAGACCACGGCTCCAGAACTGACCAGGCGCACCCTGGTGGTGGCCACGGGCCCCCACAAAGGTTGGGCTTCTAAGCTCCAGTCCCATGACTCCGATGTAAACCAGGGGGCTGCCCTCTCGTGTCCCAGGGGAGGTATTGTTGGTGATATGTTCACTCCCCCGGTCCTCTTCTGAAGACGGCGTGCCAACCGGGAAAGATCCCCTGCCATCTATCACTATATATATACAGTGGAACCTCGGTTTGCAAGCATAATTCGTTCCAGATATGTGCTCGCAATCCAAAGCACTTGTATATCAAAGCGAACTTCCCCATAAGAAATAATGGAAACTCAGATGATTCGTTCCACAACCCAAAACTATTCATATAAAAATGAGTAATACAAAATATAAAGTAAAAATACATAAAACAAATTAACCTGCACTTTACCTTTAAAAAGCATCATGGCTGGTGTGAGTGAGTTTCTAAACTCATGTGGGATTCCACCCAACGGGACGACACGTGGAAGAGTGTCCCAAAGGAATCGCAGTTTCCCAGCGCTGTAGCAGTTTGCCGTATAAGCGCACCCAAAAAGATCGCAGACATGCTATAAGTGCCTGCCGTCAATGGGTAATACAAGGAACATTATAAAGATCCTGCTACAATAAATAACAGCGCTGTTGCTGTTTCAAGCAGAATAAGGCTGGTGTTGTTAAAGTACTGAGACTCTGCTTCGTGTTTTGGGGCACAAGATGGGGACTCGCACTTCACAGCACACACGTGTGCGCACGCACACACACACACAGTCACAATGCTGTAGTAAACAGTATACGTTCGTACGGATGTTGACTATATGAGTGAGGCACACAGACTCAGATGGAGAATAGGAGACGATTGCCCTCAAGAGAAGAGAGAGAGAGAGACGTGCGAGCGAGCGACCAAGAAAAGGAGAGAGAGACGCGGGTGAGCGAGAGAGATAAGGAGAGGGAGAGAGAGACGTGCTGTGCGCGAGCGAGAGAGATAAGGAGAGAGAGACGTGCGCGAGCGAGAGAGATAAGGAGAGAGAGAGAGAGAGAGAGACGCGCGTGCAAGAGAGAAGAACCATCAACTCAGTTGTGATTACATGACGGTCAGCAGACAAAGTTTATCCATACTACTCGTATTGCAAGACATCGCTCGTTTATCAAGTCAAAATTTATTAAAAAAAACACTCATAAACCAAGTTACTCATAAACCGAGGTTCCACTGTATGTATATATATATAAATATATACAGTATATATATATATATACTAGGGGGCTCTGCCCCCTGCTTGCTTCGCTTGTCAACCCATACCCCCCCTACATTTCCCCTCCAGCGCTAAGTTTCTGTGCATCTGCATAATTAAAATTCTATGTATAGTTTTTTTTATATATCTAATAAAATACCACATAACATTAATTAGCTTTTCTTTTTAATGTCTGCGTAACTGCTTAGTTAGATGCATACACACATGCAGATATATATGTTGTGGAACGTGGCCCGGACACAGACAGACGGACATCGTTTTGCCATCCAACATACACATTTATTATATACAATATTTACAACAAGTTAGTGCACAACCCAGTGCCTCCAGCACCGATCCCCCAAAGTCCAGGCCTCTCTTCCCAGTGCCTTCCTTCCGGCCGCCTCCACTCCTCTCTCTCCAGACTCCCGTCCACTTCCACCTGACTCCAGTCATCAAATGAAGGGAGGTGGCCCCTTTTATACCAGCCCGGATGGGCTCCAGCTGCTTCCCGCACTCCGCCGTGCACACTCCCCTGTGTGGCAGAAGTGCTCCAGGTGTCCCCACTCTTCTTCCCCCCAGCACTTCCTGGTGTGGCAGAAGTGCTGAGGTCCAGGGTTCTTCAGGCACCGGAGCACCCCCTGGCGGTGACCACAGGCCCCGAAGCTCTGCACCCGTGGTCCCCAGTGCAACCAGGGCGGTCGCCCCCTTGTGGTCTGGAGGAGGCGCTATCCCTCCTCCGGTCCTCCTGGGAGTCCCAGCTGGGTACCACCCCCAGCCCTCCACCACAATGTATATATATATATACTAGCAAAACACCTGAGCTTCACAGCAGAGAAGTACTGTGTTAAAGAAGTAATGAAAAAGAAAAGGAAACATTTTAATAATAACATAACATGATTGACAATGTAATTGTTTTGTCATTGTGATGAGTGTTGCTGGCATATATATACCATTCCAGATTTTACACATTAACCTCTTGAAGGAATGGCATGACCGACAAGAAGTTAACACTTCCTTGACTGCTGTTTCTCGGACCGATGTTACCATTGGTAACGATCTTACTGTCACGCAAAAGACAGAACTGTTAACTTTCATAGAACGGAACACTGATGTCTTTTCAGATTTACCAGGCAAGACTAACATTACAAAACATAAAATTACCACTGAACCTGATGTTTGCGTACTTAAGACTGCTGTAGTTAAACCCCTTCTTAAGAAACATAATCTTGACCCCTCGGCTCTTGAAAATTTTAGACCCATCTCTAACCTGCCTTTCTTAAGTAAAGTTCTGGAGAAGGCAGTCATTATGCAGCTAAATGACCAGCTGAATAAACATGCTATTCTTGATAAATTTCAGTCGGGTTTTAGAACAAATCACAGCACAGAACATGCACTCGTTAAAGTAGTAAATGATTTGCGAGTGAATGCAGACAGAGGCCATTTATCTGTTCTCATCCTCTTAGATCTGAGTGCTGCATTTGACACCATTGATCATAATATTCTTAGAAATCGCCTTAGTCAATGGGTGGGCCTCTCTGGCACGGTCTTAAATTGGTTTGAATCCTACCTGATAGGGAGAAAATTTTTTGTTAGTTGTGGGAATTACAACTCGAAGACACATGATATCCAATATGGTGTTCCACAAGACTCTATCCTGGGTCCGCTGTTATTCTCAATCTACATGCTTCCGTTAGGTCAGATTATCTCAGGGCACAACGTGAGCTACCACAGCTATGCTGATGACACACAGCTGTACTTATCAATAGCTCCTGATGACCCTGATTCTATTGATTCACTAACACAATGTCTGACTGGTATCTCAGAATGGATGAATAGTAACTTTCTCAAGTTAAATAAAGAGAAAACTGAAATCTTAGTGATTAGCAATAATGGATACAATGAGGCTATTAGAAATAAACTGGATACATTAGAATTAAAAGTCAAGACGGAGGTAAAAAACTTAGGGGTAATTGTTGACTGTAATCTGAATTTTAAATCACATATTAATCAGATCATTAGGACAGTATTTTTTCACTTAAGAAACATAAGTAAAGTTAGACCTCTTATATCACTGAAAGATGCTGAGAAATTAGTTCACGCGTTTGTTTTCAGTCGACTAGATTACTGTAACGCACTCCTCTCAGGACTACCCAAAAAAGACATAAATCGTTTGCAACGAGTGCAGAATGCAGCTGCTAGAATCCTAACTAGGAAAAGAAAATCTGAACACATTTCTCCAGTTTTAATGTCACTACACTGGTTACCTGTGTCATTCAGGATTGACTTTAAAATTCTGCTTATGGTTTATAAAGCCTTAAATAATCTCGCCCCATCGTATATATATTGGAATGTCTGACACCTTATATTCCAAATCGTAACCTCAGATCCTCAAATTAGTGTCTTCTTAGAATTCCAAGAACAAAACTCAAAAGAAGTGGTGAGGCGGCCTTCTGCTGCTATGCACCTAAAATCTGGAATAGCCTGCCAATATGAATTCGCCAGGCTGATACAGTAGAGCAATTTAAAACACTGCTGAAAACATATTACTTTAACATGGCCTTTCTATAACTTCAATTTAACTTAATTTAACTTAATCCTGATACTCTATATGTTCAATTCATCATAATAACTATTCATGGTGGCTCTAAAATCCGTACTGACCCCTACTCTCTTTTCTGTTTCTTTTTCCGGTTTCTTTGTGGTGGTGGCCTGTGCCACCTCCACCTACAAAAGCTTCATGATGCTCCAACAATGATGGATGGATTAAAAGGCAGAACTCTACGTGACCATCTTCAGCAAGCCCTTCCGTGAGAACCCTAAATCCAAAGAGGACTGTTTCATTTATGTTAGGTAGAATACCCAGAGGGGACTGGGCAGTCTCATGGTCTGGAATCCCTACAGATTTTATTTTTCTCCAGCCGTCTGGAGTTTTTTTGTTTTTTCTGTCCCCCCTGGCCATTGAACCTTACTCTTATTCGATGTTAATTAATGCTGATTTAGTTTGTTTTCTTATTGTGTCTTTTATTTTTCTATTCTTTATTATGTAAAGCACTTTGAGCTACTGTTTTTATGAAAATGTGCTATATAAATAAATGTTGTTGTTGTTGTTATTATATACTTCTAACATATGACCTATGTCCATATATTCTATCTCTTTCTGCTGTTCTATTATTTCACCGAATAATCATTTGTTTGTGCTAATGCGATCTTTTTTGATACTTTCAAATTTTACTACTTTCATATTCTTTAACTTGCTCTGCATGTGTATCATGCCAACTTTTTTTTGAGCCTTTTGCATTCCACTGCTTTCATAAACTCTAACCCACTCTGCATGTGTATCATGCCAATGTTTTTGAACGTCTTTATTACGTCTTTCATTTCTGTCCCCAATTGGACCTACAGGTTTTCAATTCCACTCAGCCCCGGCTGATTATTACTTTCCTTATTTTCAGAATTTGCACCTAGATTATTATTGGGTTTTTTTGGCATTCTTTTTTCCTTATTTTCTCTCCAACACTTTTGGGTCTCTTTTCAACACGCTGCTCTTTCTTCTTCGTTAAGTTGTTGACCTGTCATATAGAACATATAAAATTTTTAAGAACTGGGAGCACATAAAGTGTGTCTGCCAAAAGCATTCCAACAACTGAGAGGTTAGATGTCTGTGATCTTGTTTTAAATTGCTTGTAAATTGAGTGTGACATGCAGCAAGTCTCACGAGAAGATCACATCTCAAACCAAGATTTTTTAATTATAATAGATATAATATATAAATTGGAAAGATCAGCCCAGCTACAGACAGAGATGCAGACCCAGAATGTCCAGAGCACACACTCTGTATTTTTCTCTTCTCCTACACACAGCACAGTGCACAAATCACCCCCAATTAGGTTCATTCCCATCTTTCTTTCTTTCTCCTCCACTCTTCTTATTCTTCTGCTGCCCTCACTCCTCCACACTCAACAAAGCGTCCACTTCCACCTTACTCCGGCTTGTCTAATGGAGTGAAGTGACCCTTTTTATAATGCCCTGGTTGTGCTCCAGGCACTCCGTGACGATCTTACGTGCGGCGGAAGTGCCGCATGAATACCTGGAAGCACTTTGGGTGTGCCTGGAATTTCTTCTGCCAGCACTTCCGAGTGTGGCGGAAGTGCTGCAATCCATGGCTTCACAACCCTCCAGGCACCCCCTGGAGGTGGCTACGGGCCCCAACAGGGTTGAGCTTTAAAGCATTGATCCCGTGGTTCCCATGCAGACTAGGGGGGCTGCCCTCTCGTGGTCCAGGGGAGGTATTGTCCCTCTCCTGGTCCTTCCAGGTGTCGCAGCTGGGCAGGCTCCCCAGCCGACTGCCACTATATATATGTGAAGAGGGTTTTTTTACCTCCTCTTTGCTCGATTAGGTGCTGCTGCTGTGCTGTGTTATCTGCTTCTCGCACAGCACTTCGAACATTTAAAAGCCTGTATAGCAGCTGTCCTATTGTCTTATTGCTTTGTCTTTTTTCTCCCCCAGACATCCTCTATGTTATTCTTTATGCTTTATTATGCTGTTTACGAATAAAGTGTGTGTTTATTGAAATTTATATTGTCACACATGTGTGCATGGGAGGCAGCTGAAGGGTCTTAATGAGAATAATTCCATGCCACACCAGGGGGTGGCAGGGTGCGCTGAACTTTTTTCTTGCTTTCCTGCAGACCGTTCACAGGAAATTCCGTCTGGCCCTGCTGATATCACTTCCGATTCTGGCCCTTCTGATGACATCACTTCTGATCCCAGCCCTTCTGATAATGTTGCTTTTGCGATAGAACCCATGGACAAAGAGCCTTCTGGTTCCGGCCCCTTTGATGATGTCACGTCCGGGTCAAAGCCTATGGAAGATGACTTCACTTCCCTTTCTGGCCTTAAATATTATCAGTTCTGTTTTGGACTCCATTCTGAGCACATCAGGGCTAAACAATTATCCTTTCGTAGCTAGGGAGTATTATACAGGTGGCTGCCCCAAACCTTTTTTTGACTCTTGCATCTGTTTTTTGTGACAGTGGTGTAGTTGGCAGGATGAAGGATCCTCTGAGGAACCAGGACCCCGGACCTAAAGAATATCCAGGGAGAAGATTACCGTGGTCGAGTTTCCGAGTGGGGGGTATGTCCCGTGGTTCGGAAAGACACTGTGCAGGCTCCGCTCCCAAAACACTTGACTGAGCTAAATAATCAAAACGGGGAATGCAAGGGAGGAGCTCACAGGATTGGTCGAGATGGGGGAAGCAAAAGGAGTTTATTATGCTCTTTTGGAGGGGAATGTCCTCCTCCCCACTAAGGAAGAACCCTTAGCTAAATGTGGGGGTGCCCTAGATTGGCAGGTAATAAATGTGAAAGGGTGGAGATTTAACCCTGAGCTGCCAACCCACCAACAGGCTCACACCCTCTGGAACAAAGTAGGGACATGGCCAAGGACATGGGACAACAGTACCCTGCAAATGGTGCAGCAGGTGACGTACTACCTACTTTTAAATCAGATATCTAAGGGTTTTAGCCAGTCAGTCTAGGGACAACAATTTAAAAATATAGTTGAGTTCATAGAGCTCATAGAAAAAGAATGAATGGCCTCATCATTTGAGTAGGCAGAACCATCAATTAGTTGAGCCCAGACAGATTACATCCCAAAGTTTCAGCCCCTCCTTTGTAAGCTGGAGCCTGTGCCGGTGTCTCCAGATTTGTGGACACGCAGGAGGAATGCAGGTGGAGCGGCAGGAGGGGTTGCTGTGCTCTGATAAACCCTCTGGAAATTCCTCATACAGGAGTGATGATTGTAAATGGATATAAAACTGAGGCCATGTTTGATTCCAGTAGCAACATTTCAGTTGTTTCCCACCGATATGTGCTTCCACAACAACGGCTTAAAACACCGACCAGTCTAACCTGTATCCATGGGAAAACCCACTGGTACAGGTCTGCCACCTGTTTCATCAGCTGTGAAGGATCACCAGTGAAATTAGCCGTAGCTGTCCTTCCAAATCCAGCATTTGCGGTGATACTGGGGTGGAACTGATCAAAAATCAAAAGTGGATCAGCACTTCCCACTCCTACATTAAAATTAGGCCTGGCTATAGACAGAGAAAAAGCATCTCAAGCTGCCTCCACGACTTGGTGGAAGCCCTAGAGCCCTCAGCCTGAGGACACAAATATATTCTGGTCCTTGTAGATTATGCTACCCGATATCCGGAAGCTGTTTACTTGCGCTCAGCTACTTTTAAAGCCATCGTATGGGAATTGGTAGAGGTCTTTGCATGAGATGGCATTCCTAAGGAAGTACTGACAGATGAAGGGATACCCTTCAACTCAGAGATATCCAGGGAAATAGCCAAATTGTTTCAAATTAAGCATCTAAAAACCACGGTGTATTATCCTCAAACCGACCGACTCATAGAGAGCTTTAATCAGACTCCCAAACAGATGCTTTGCAAGGTGGTTAGTGAGGATGGGAGGAACTGGGACCAGCTCCTCCCCCTCATTCTTTTTGCATATTGGGAAGTACCACAAGCCTCCACGGGGTTCTCACCTTTTGAATTATTATACGGACAACAACCCCGAGGCATATTAGATATGTTAAAAGGAGGGTGGAAAGAAGAGGCTCTTCCCTCCACAAACATATTAGAATATATTGCAAAGTTACGTGATAGATTTGGAAAAATTCAGCCCATACTAAAACATCACATGGAAGAAGCGCAAGCAGCACAGGTCCGTTATTATGACTCGTGTCATAGTCCTAGTTCCTACCTCTCATTCTAAATTACTTGCTCTCTGGCAAGGTCCATATGAAGTTAAGGAGAAGAAAGGACTTGTTAGCTATTTGATGAAACAGCTCAATTGTCAACCAAGCGAGCAGGTTTATCATGTAAACCTGCTGAAAACATAGAATGACTGGGATCACAAAGAGAATCTTAACTTCGGCCCAAATTTAAGCCCCAGGCAAAGGCGGGAGCTGCAATCAGTCATTCTGTCCATACCAGTGGTAGTGAGTGAAAAACCCAAAAGGACCTCTCTAATTGTGCATGACATCGTGAAAGAACCTGGGGTTATAGTTCAAGAGCACCCCTATCGTCTCCCCGAGGCAAAAAGAGCTGAAGTGGAGCTTGATATCAAGCAGATGTTGGAACTAGGAGTGAAAGAGGAAAGTTATAGTCCTTGGTCCAGCCCAATAGGCTTGGTCAGTAAGCCTGATGGAAGTTGGAGGTTCTGCAATGACTTAATCATGTCTCCCAATTTGATGGCTATCCTATGCTGACCGCCTCAACAGGCTGGGACCAGCTAAATACTTGACCACACTTGACATGACAAAAGGGTATTGGCAGGTTCCTTTAACAGACTCCGCAAAGATTAAGACCACGTTTAGTACATTTAGTACCCCTAGCGGACACTGGCAGTATCATGTCCTTCCATTTGGGTTACACAGGGCCCTGGCTACTTTCCAACATCTGGTGTATAAAGTACTATGACCTCATAACTCATATAGTGCTGCCAACCTGGATGACGTTGTCATCTATTCCAGTACATGGGGCATTTACAGCAGGTCACAGCGGTATTGCGGATACTGGGTGAGGCCAGACTTTGGATTAATCCAAAGGAATGCTTTTTTGGATTAATCAAAGCCAGGTATTTGGGCTACCTGGTGGGTGGGGGTACCGTGATGCCACATTATTCTAAAATAGATGCCATTTTGAAGTGGCCCTATCTGCGAACCAAGAAGCAGGTCCAAGCCTTTCTCAGATTAGAAGGGTACTAATGCTGGTTTTGTGCCCCAATTCTCTGAGAGCGGCGCTCTTCACAGACTTAACAAAGAAGAGAGCCCTGAACCGTTTGATATGGTCTGAGAAGGCAGAGGCTGCATTTAGTGACCCAAAACTGTCCCTTACGTCAGCACCTGTTTTAAGGGCACCTAACTTTTCTCTACCTTTTATTCTCCAGACGGACATTTTGGACACAGGCCTGGAAGCCATGCTGAGTTAGAACATCTATGGTGTTGAGTACCCTGTTATGTTCCTGAGTCAGAATCTGTTGAAATGAGAGACCAGGGGCCTCATGCATGGCATATGGACAAAACCGGAAATGTTCGTACGCACAAAAAAATCTAGATGCATAAATCTGTGCGTACACCAACTTCCATGTTCTTCCTCCACATAAATCCCAGTCAGCATGAAAAATAACGCACGTGCACACCCCTGCTGCCCTACCCCAACTCCTCCCAGAATTCTGCCTCTTTGAATATGCAAATCAATATAAATAGCCCTTAAGCTCAGCATTCTGTGAAAAGGCAATGGCAAAGCACGGGGGAAAATAGAAGAATTTCAATGAATACCAAGAGGAGGCAAGAAAACACATACAATTTGTTGGTTTAAACAGTGGTATAAACAACAAAAGGAAGTTGATCAAGTGACATAGAGTGTCAGAGAAACTCAAAAGTTCAAGTTTACAAAGTCACACAGTGCCCAAAATAAAAAATAAGTTGTCAGATATCAAAGTCGCCGTAAAAAGGCAAGTCGTAGCCCACCGTATGAATGTCATATGGAAGCTTATTAGGGTACAGAGAAAAGAAAAAAAAATAGGCACACAGTAGGAAAAAAAAGCACAGAAATTTAATCATGAAATTTCCACTTTAATCACGTACTTTATTTTGTCATTAAAGTAGAACATCATAAACTTCATCTTAAAATTTTTAATTTACTAGTTTCTCAAATACCATCGTAACCATAGTAGCATATTAAATGCTTTGTATTGTATTTGTTCTTCTATGTGCTATGTGTGTGAATCACTATGTGATTCTTAAACGGGCTTTCTCTTCCTCCAACAGAACACAGAATCATTACATTTGTGATATTACAGCTCTCTGAATAATTTAAATACTGAGATGTATTCTTGGTATCATTTTCATGATTATAGGAATAAAAAACATGTTATTAAACATGGGAACACGGTGGCGCAGTGATAGTGACGAGCCGGCACCTCGTCCAGAGATTGTTCCTGCCTCCCTCAAGATGCTTGCTGCGCCATGTGCGACCTTTTATGAAATAATTTATTGCAGCATTACTGTCTCTTTCATATGTACTAACCTCCAATACCTGTCCTTCCTTTTCTTTCTCCAAGTAACCAATCACCACATGATCAGCTCTGTAATAGATGTCAAGCCTCTGTAGGCTTAGAACATCGATTCTTCAAAACTATTAAGGAACATTGAAATATCTTCGTAGTACATGTTTATTTATTCTATCCATCTATCCATCCAGTGTCGTGCCAGTCCCAGCAAGAATACATCGTGAGGCAGGAACAATCCCTGAATGTATACCAGCTTCTCGCTAGTGCTGAGACATCATGTCCTCACATGTTGAATGATTAACAATATAGATTTTTTCTGCATAATATAATAAACATATTTTGCTGCATTTCATATTAAAATGATATTATCATCATATGTAAATATGTGCTTTATAAAGTATAATATAAATATTATAACTGTATTGCAAGTTTACAGTGAGGTAATTGTACATATAAGTACAAACAATTCTACAAGGAGTACTTGATGGACTGATTGAGTGCCTTTATAGTTCTTGGGATGAAACTGTTTTTGAACTGCAATGTCCCTACAGGAAAGGCTCTGAAGCATTTGTTGTATGAAAGCATAGCTGAGGCAGCGTGTGCTTGATGCAGTATACCGATAATTCTCTTTCCGATCAGCTGCTGAGCTGTGATTCCACAATCAGACACAGTGATATAAATACTCAGTGAGAGTAATATGGAAAAAGATGATCCGCTGTGGCAACCCCTAACTGGAGCAGCTGAAAGAAGAAGAAGAAGGTGCAGTGAGTGTAACAACGCTAAAGCAGCTATGGTATTTGGAATAGTTTGGCTATTCTGTGGACCATTATATTGTTACAGGTTAATTACAATCAGATGCCTTAAACTAATAAACAATATGTGGTTAATATGATAAAGCCACATCAGGGATGTGGATCTAAAAAAGAAAGGGAAACCACACTTGAACAAAAGCATCACTTTGACCCTGGGTGCCGCCAGTTTGCGAAACCAATCGGAGAACTTGCGTACGCCAGGGTTTGAGCTAGCATGAAGATGTGTGTTGCTTTACGGCAAGTTTAGGTTTTATACATCGCAATTTCAGTGTGGAAACGGGAGTACATTTTTGTGCATACGCACCATTTATACATAAAGCCCCAGGTATGCGGTGGTGGAGCGGGAGGCCTTGGCGATCAAATGGGTGATTACACAGCTGAGGTACTACCTCTTAGGTTGGGAGTTCACCCTTGTCACGGATCATGCACCATTACAGTGGATGGCCTTACAGAAGGAGTCAAACCCACGGGTCACCAGATGGTTTCTTGACTCACAGACTTACAAATATTTGCTTGTTCATCGTCAAGGTTCTCTTCACAGCAACACTCTGATGCTCTTTCTTGTGTTCATGATGGGTCTGGGCTGAGGAGGAGCCTTGTCACACACATGTGTATGGGAGGCAGCTAAAGGGTCTAAATGAGAATAATTCCACACCAGACAAGGGGGTGGGATGGTGCACTAACCTTTTTTCTCACTTTCCTGCAGACCATTCACGGGAAATTTCGCCTGGCCCTGATGGTGTCACTTCCGGTTCCGGCCCTTCTGATGATGTGACGTCAGGATTCGAGCCTATGGAAGAGGACCCGTCCGCTTCTGCCCTTGATCACTTCACTTCCCTTTCTGGCCTTTAAAGCCGCCATATTCTAAAACTATAATCAGTTCTGTTTTGGACTCCATTCTGAGCACATCAGTGCTAAATAATTAACCTTTCGCAGCCAGGGAATATTATACGGGTGGCTGCCCCAAACCTTTTTATGACTCTTGTGTATATATATATACTGCTCAAAAGAATTAAAGGAACACTTTTTAATCAGAGTATAGCATAAAGTCAATGAAACTTATGGGATATTAATCTGGTCAGTTAAGTAGCAGAGGTGGTTGTTAATCAGTTTCAGCTGCTGTGGTGTTAATGAAATTAACAACAGATGCACTAGAGGGGCAACAATGAGATGCCCCAAAAACAGGAAAGGTTTAACAGGTGGAGGCCACTGATATTTTTCCCTCCTCATCTTTTCTGACTGTTTCTTCACTAGTTTTGCATTTGGCTACAGTCAGTGTCACTACTGGTAGCATGAGGCGATACCTGGACCCTACAGAGGTTGCACAGGTAGTCCAACTTCTCCAGGATGGCACATCAATACGTGTCATTGCCAGAAGGTTTGCTGTGTCTCCCTGCACAGTCTCAAGGGCATGGAGGAGATTCTAGGAGACAAGCAGTTACTCTAGGAGAGCTGGAGAGGGCCATAGAAGGTCCATAACCCATCAGCAGGAAAAGTATCTGCTCCTTTGGGCAAGGAGGAACAGGATGAGCACTGCCAGAGCCCTACAAAATGACCTCCAGCAGGCCACTGGTGTGAATGTCTCTGACCAAACAACCAGAAAGACTTCATGAGGGTGACCCAAGGGCCCCATGTCCTCTAATGGGCTCTGAGCTCACTGCCCAGCAGCATGCAGCTCGATTGGCATTCTCCATAGAATACCAGAATTGGCAGATGCACCACTGGTGCCCTGTGCTTTTTACAGATGAGAGCAGGTTCACCCTGAGCACGTGACAGAGGTGAAAGGGTCTGGAGAAGCCATGGAGAACATTATGCTGCCTGTAACATCATTCAGCATGAGCAGTTTGGTGGTGGGTTAATGATTGTCTGGGGAGGCATATCCATGGAGGGTCACACAGACGCTACAGGCTTGACAAAGGCACCTTGGCTGCCATTAGGTATCAGGATGAAATCCTTGGACCCATTGTCAGACCCTATGCTGGTACAGTGGCTCCTGTTGCACGACAATTCCTGGCTTCATGTGGTGAGAGTATGCAGGCAGTTCCTGGAGGATAAAGGAATTGATACCATTGACTGGTCACCACACTTTCCTGACCTAAATCCAATAGAACACCTCTGGGACATTATGTTTTGGTCCATCCAATGCCACCAGGTTGCACCTCAGACTGTCCAGGAGCTCAGTGATGCCCTGGTCCAGATCTGGGAGGAGATCCCCCACAACACCATCTGTCATCTCATTAGAAGCATGCACCGATGTTGTCAGGCATGTATACAAGAACACAGGGGCCATACAAAGTGCTGCGTACAATTTTGAGTTGCTGCAATTAAATTTTGGCAAAATGGACTAGCCTGCCACATAATTTTTTTTTTGGGGGCGTCTTTGAATTCAGGGCTCTGTAGGTTGATCATTTTCATTTCCATCAAACAATGTGGCATCCTTTCGTTCCTAACACATTACCCAGTCTATATCAGTATAGATATCCAGGAGGATTTCTTTTTCCCATTGAGATCTGATGTGTTTTCAAAGTGTTCCTTTAATTTTTTTGAGCAGTTTATATAGCTAGAGATCCACAGAGGGATATTTGTAGCCTGAGATCCACAAAGGGATAAAACGAGTCATATATCTTAAAATAGTTTTTTATTCCAAATCTTTTGACAACCTACCAGGTGTCATCATCAGAGGAAAATGATTAGAAATACAGGAATCAAAGACAATATATATCGAATGCATTAGGTTATAAGGGGGGGTTAATAAGGTGGGGTTCCGAAGGTGTTGATCATAAAGTCTCTTTTTATTATTTGGATGTTCTTTTTTTAAACCTGCATTTGCTTGGTTCAAGTCCAAGTGTCTGTTAATGGCATTTTCATTAGAGAACCACGATTCTGCCAGCTTTCTGGCACTCTTAATACTGGCCCTGAATTTCACTTCCACAGTGTCCCGGTTAAACATGCAGAAATAATATATCTCCAAGATGCCTGCGATTTAAACTACCAACCAACTGTCAGAAGATGGCATTTATCATTTGGCAATTCACAAGATGCTTTCTATGTGAACTCATTACTGAAACACTTTCTAAACTAACCAAGTACTAATCTATAACAACAATTCAGTGATGTAGGTTACTCACAACATGCAGACAGACTGTTACACAAGAATGGGCCAAAAGCATCCATGATATAGCCTCCAAGAGCCGTAAATCTAAGTGTAACATACTCAACAGAAGATGGAATACACTAACTGGGAATATGCATACTAATGAACTACAATCAGGAATCCAAAAGACAACTTTCCACCACAGAACAAAATATTCTTGCCAAGGGTTGAATTTTAATCACAAAGATGCCTCCAATATGAACTTCCTAGGCTCCCTGGAACACATCACACAAACCGAAAAGATACCGGTCGTTTACACGCAAAACATCCGACTATCCATATTTCTAAAAAAGAATAGAAGGGTTTAAGATAGCTATGGAATGACAACAGCATTGTTATTACATCAGACAACAAAGGAGGCACAACATTCTTAGTGGACAAAGAGCAATATGTTGCTGCAGTAGAGGAAATGCTCTCTGACACCACTACCTATGAGTAATTAACCAGTGACCCTACAAAGATCACCCTAAATAAAATCAAACCCACCCTGGGTAAACTCCAAAATAACAACCATTTAAGCTGACAAGATTACTATAAAATGAAATTGAATGAAGAGATCTGCCTGGAATTCTATGGCCTCCCAAATATCCACAAGGCTTCTTTAAAATTTAGACCTGTGGTCAGCTTAACAGGTGGACCAGCTTATAGTTTATTTAAGATACTTTTTCATGTGCTCAAACATTTAACATTTGATTCAGATTATTCTGTTAACAGTGCTGAGATGGCATTGCAATGCCTAAAGAACATATCCATTGCTGATGATGAGTTCAATGATGTTTTGTCATTATATACTATGATCCCAATTCATAAATCTGGCCACAGAGACTTGTCTGAAAAAACTAAACAACAATCTCATCATAATGGCATGTACAAAGTTGATCACTAAGGACATAATGCATGTGATAGACGACCGGGGACCTTGCCTGGTCAGGGTGCCCTTTTGAGAAAAGGACCGAAAAGAGGGCATATCACCAGCAGTACCCTGAAGGCAGTCCCCCTGGTTTACATCTGGGCCATGGGAATAGAGCTTAGAAGCTCAACCCTGCTGGGGCCCGTGGCCACCGACAGCGGGTTCCTGGACAGTTCTGGAGCCATGGCATGCAGCACTTCCGCCACACCTAGAAATGCTACCAGAAGAGAAGCTGGATTCCCATGCAGCACTTCCACCACACCCGGAAATGCTGCCAGAATTTGATCGAGGAGCACCTTTAGCACTTCTGGGTGCAGCATAAAAAAGGCCGCCTCGCTCCAATTGAGGAGCCGTAGTCGGGAGGCAGTGGAACGAGCTTTAGAGAGAGTGGTGGAGGTGGCCATAAAAAAGAAGAAAAGGACAGGACTGAGCATTGTGGCTTATTGGTGCACTGTGTTGTGCGCTGTAAAGAAGAAACAAAATAAAAGTGTGTGCTTTTGGACATTGTTGTGTCTAAGTGTTTGTCTGTAGCTGGACTGATCTTCTACAGCATCTTATATCACTTTGTCAAAAAACGCACTTCCATTTTAATTGAAAATACTATAGACAAAAAAGGCATGTCAATGGGATCTCTGTTATCAGGACTCTTAGCTGAACTGGTTATGCAGTGATTTGAAAGTGCAGCTCTAACTCAGTCCAAACTTAAACTCTGGATATGCTACATCAATGACACATTCGTCATATTAAAAAATAACCAGCTGTGCTGAATTCGTGTGACCTCCTTCACAGCTTCTAAAATTCTGTGATTGCCAGTGTAATTTTCTATTCAGTGGTGCGCTGGGCTGGTAACATCACTCCAAGAGAATTCCACTGAATCAACAAACTAATTAAAAGGACAGGTTTAGTTATGGGATGCACCCTGAAGGTAGTAGCAAAGGAGAGAATGACAACAAAACTAAGTGTCATTATAAACATTGGAGTACATTCTCTCTCTGACACATTAACACCAAGTACTTTAAGCCAACAAAATATTCAGCAAAAGTGTGTCAAGAAATGCTATTTGGGACTCCTTTATACCAACAGTAATATGCCTGTATAATGCCTCACTGTGACTGAATATTTATTTGAATATTTTTTTAAATATTCCACCTTTTTATTGTGGTGTATGTTCAGACCATACGGTGCATATCTATCTATCTATCTATCTATCTATCTATCTATCTATCTATCTATCTATCTATCTATCTATCTATCTATTGTCACACATGTGTGTTTAGGGGACACCCAAGGAGCCTGAATAAATGTAGTTCCATGCTGGACCATGGGGTGGCGAAGTGCTCTAATTCTCTCTTTCAATTCCTTGCAGACCATCCTCAGGAAATCCCGCCCTGTTCTGGGGCAGCCAACAATGCCACTTCCAGTTCTGGTCCTGATGACTTGACTTCCCCTGCAGGGGTTTAAAAAGCCAACTCTTAAGAGGATACTCAGTTCTGTTTTGGACTCAATCCTGTGAACATGTCTTTGCTTTTGAACAGATTTTGCAGCAAAGGAAATATTATATGGGTGGCTGCCCCAAATCTGTTCTTGTTACACTCTATCTATCTATCTATCTATCTATCTATCTATCTATCTATCTATCTATCTATCTATCTGTCGATTAATCTTTTGTCACCTGTTTTTGCCTTAGGTTCATACTTCCCTGCTTATCAATTTGTTTAACATTTAAGGAACATGGTTATAATATATTGTGGAAAATGGAAACAGGCACTGAGCCTTGAGGAAGATATTTATTTTGCCAACATTAAATAGATGTATTGATTAATACATTTGGTTCAGTTTCAGTTACTGAATCTAAATATTTTGGCAGCAAAAGCTCATTAGTTTAACAATTTAAAAATAAATCTGTGTATGTTGCCATTTATTTTAAATTCATTAAAAATGTGCTTAAATGCATCAAGACAAATTGTGCTTTTAAAATGCCACAACAAAAACATCCTGACAGGTAAAAAATGTCAACTTTTGTAGCGTAACATTAAGGAGGGACTGTGTGCCTCCAGCCTTTGTGAACCTCATGAAAGATCTTTTCAGGAAACACTGCCTTAGCCTACTGGAATGATATTTCCCAGTGTTCAAGTACAGTGTATTAATGTCTTGAAATATTTGAAAGGGGATGCTGTGAATGGGTACTAGACTCATAGTCAAAGTGGAAATGGAGAGCAGGAAATAGACAACCTAATGGGCTAGAGAAAGTGAGAGAGAGCTAAGTGCAAGTGCAATTGCCAGTGGAACAGAAATAAAATTGACTAATATAAGTTACAAAGTTTAACAGAGAGCTTGCATGTGATGTTTCAAAAGTGTTTGCATAGACATTCAGAAGTTAAGTAGCAGCCTAATTTTAACACACAAAAAACTAAAACTAAAATAAGCATGGGTTCAATTGCCAGTTTTGTTTCATGCCACTATTTTTCATCTCTGTGACTGATACAGTGTACATCTAGCAAAGTGCATTTCCTGTACAAATGCTTTGAGAACAACTTTTACATAGCACTCTTTTTAACACTATGCAGTGTAATAACCCACGGACTGTGCATTGTACAGTATACATTCAATGCACTATGAACTGAGGGAACTTCTGAAAACTCTGAAGCATAAGTTGAAATTTATTAAATAAGTCATCAGTATGCAGTACTAGATCAAAATTGTTAGGTAAACCTTTTTTTTGTTTCTTGTTTTTTAGTGGAAATTGTCCTCCATACTTTGTCGATGAGACCATGTACAGATATGTGTTGATTTCCATTTGAATTACATGCTGTGAAAAGTGTTTTATTAAAATTATTAGTAATATTTTGAAAACTTAAATAGTAGAAAATTCTGAATGTAATAATGTACTTGAATGTTTTAAGTGTCTTATGAAAAATCAAGGTGATAGACAAACCATATTA
The DNA here is from genome assembly GCF_016835505.1 of Polypterus senegalus. Lineage (NCBI taxonomy): Eukaryota > Metazoa > Chordata > Cladistia > Polypteriformes > Polypteridae > Polypterus > Polypterus senegalus. The sequence continues at coordinate 179,823,185 of NC_053154.1, forward strand.
TGAGTAAAAGGAGCCATGATCTTTTTCTTGATTATAACATGGACCCATCTACCACAGGTCGTGCCATCATTTCTTATCCCAAACTGTTTTGAATGAAAGAGTTGGAGCACTCAGTAATGCACCTTTCTATCCTGCCCACCACAATCTCTGCCTTCTAACAACATCATTTCTGTATTCTGTCAAATTGTACTGAAACTCTTGATTTCTGGCTTCTTCTGCCACATTCCCTTGCCACAACACTTTCCACTAACATCAATATGCCAGAATAAATTTGCTGAGAAAACTAAGGTATCCAGAGCTTATCTCTACAGTACTGTGTACTAAATATAGCACCATCCAATAGCTGGGCTCATGCATGCATACGCCCACACTCACATTCAGCCTTATATTCATGTCTTTGAGATGTGGTAGGAAAATTGAGGTACCAGGGGGAACACACAAGCAAGCACATGGAAAACATGTATATTCAACAAACATAATAAACAGGTGCAGGATTCAAGCATAGGATGTTGGGTCTTTAAGATGTCCTTTTTAACCACTGTACTATTATTTAGAGAATTAATCCGTTGTGTCGCCAATGCTACACTATAAAGGCGCCTTCAGAGAATGAATTTGCTTATGTAAATAGAATGCATTTTCACTCTATTAATTTGCTGCTCTATAGTCCACAGAAAGTGTGTTGCATTGTGCAGGCATGTAGTGTCCTGCATAATGTGCCACGCAATCATGGTATGCCTGCACCTGAAGAGATATGGTATGATGAACCTGCCCCTGACCCATCAAATTATCAGCCAAATTGGACAGCGTTGAAACTTTGTTTGAATGTAATTAGGAGAATGTAAAAACAGGTAATCAGATGCAGCATTTATTTTTTAACCAATTTATTTAAATCATGCTCAGTATCACATAGTACAGCCCTTATAATCCTTAGTCAATTGTCCAAATCTCTTACAGCATCCAATACTGTATTTTGTGACTCCAGAGCAGCGTCCGTCAACACACAGCCAGATGGTCGCTCAACAATTTCTGAGGCAGAGACGTGTGAGTACCGCCAGCGTTTGAAGATGTTCTGGACACAGTAGCACCATCTCTGCATGGAGTCACATCATTGGCGCAAGGGTCAGCGTTTGTGATATTGTCTGAAACAGAATAAACAGATGGTGGACTGCGACTTGCCTTTTCACATCGACTTTGATATCTGACCTCTTATTTTTATTTTGGGAACTGTGCAACTTTCTGAACTTGAACGTTTGAGGGTCTCTGCCACATTGTATCACTCCATAACTTCCTTTTCTTGCTTATACCACAGCTTAAGGAAACAAACATTTTTCTTTGCCTCCACTTCAAATTCTCTGAAATTCTTCTTTCTTCCATGTGATTTTGCCATTGTCTTTAACAAAATACCGAACGGACGGTATATTAATATTGATTTGCATATTAAAATATGCAAAATTCTGGGAGGAGTCACAGTGGGACTGTAAGTTCATGCACGTTAATAAAGGGGAAGTGCGTGGAACTTGGTGTACCTACAGTTTTATGCATCTGGATTTTTTTTGTCCATTTCTGTTTTTGTCCTTACGCCATGTTTAGTGTGAATTTTACATAATGTGTTTTACACAAGGCCCCAGGACTTTAGGGACCTTCAGATCTCAATTTAACTGTAATTTGGGTCAATTAGAAAAAGGATTGGTGAGTTTTTTGGACTGAATAATCTGTTCTCAATAAAGTTATTATTTTTTAATATTCTAATGTCTCACACTCACAAGCTAAGGCAATGAACCCTCTTTAATCTTGAACAAAGATGGCTAAATCCAGAGGTGTATTTTCTCTGAACTCTGTGTAGGTTGAAGTATTATTTTGATCATGGGTACACCCTCATATGCTGCACGACTGGGGAATAGAAGTGCCAAAACACATATATATTTTTATAATAAGTGATTTCTTGTATATACACGAGGAACAACAAACAGAAAACAGTAAGAAAACCCTGACTGCCTCACAAGGCATAGCCCCTTCCCAGGTGGTGGGTGACTCATCCACCAAGATACCAAAGAAGTAATCAATGTCACAGTTATCTTCATCTCCCAAACATTCTTCTGCTACTTCTCTAATACAATGTCCTGGTCTAGTCTCCAGAAGCCCAAGATGAAATAATGACAACGGTGCGCCAACTAAGAACAATAAATGAAATGCTTTACCTGTTACAGAGGTTTCAGTCAGATGTCCAAAGAACAGCACAGGTACAGGTATTTGGTCATCAAAGGTATTTTTGTCAGTTAAGAACTAAAGAACTGTATGTTTAGTTTTATCTTGTTTTTGTTCATTATTTTTGATTGGTATTTGCTAGTTTAAGAATAAGTATCAAATTCTGTATGATTAAATCCTTATTCAAATGCTGAATTTACAATAACAAAAACATTATTCTTTTTTTTTAAAGAGAATACAATATTCTTATATTTTTGAAATAGAAGTATAGTAACCACCAAAAACATTTTGATTTTATTTTTTTCTTGAAAGATTAATCAAATTTAATTCAGAGTAAAGAATATGTGTCAGTTATAATTACTGAAACCCTAAAAGTTTGTTTCTTGCTAATTGGCATGCACAACATTCAATAGAGTAAAATATGCAAGAATAAATTGGAAATGCTTGTTGTAATGTGTCACTTTTCAGTGGTTGCATAATGTGTGTGTATGTATACAGTATGTTTATATTGTTAGGAATGCAGTTTTTATATATTTATATACCAAGAGAAAATGTTGACACTTTATATTTGTCATATTATTTGAATAAATAAAGATTATTTAAAAAGTGATAGCATAATAATTGTTTCCCATTACTGGCACTAAGTGGCACCAGAGTCTCAGGCAATTTTACTACAGGCAGGTGTGTCAGTTTGATATTTTAAACAATGCACTTCACCCTGTTATTCTCAGACCTATGGAACTTGAGGCTGTATATTCTTTAAAAATATGGTATCTGAGCACAATGTGGATTGATTTTAGGCATAATTTCAAAACATGGAGCAACAAGGGTGGAAAATGTACTTCACTCACAGAGACGTTTAGTGACATATTGGTGAACCAAATGAATAAATGATTTCTGTTGTGCATGTTTAATGTTTGCTTGTTTTTTCTGCTTTCTTGAGAAACTAATCTGTAAAATGTTATGCCTCTCCCAGTGAATTGTCAGTCAGTCATTTTCGAACCTACTTAGTCCTGAACAGGGTCACGGTTGTCTATCCCAAGTAGCACAGGGCACAATGCAAGGCTCCAGTCCATCACAGAGCAAACAAACATACACACACACACACACACACACCCCAACCTCACACTAGGGACAATTTAGGATTGACAATTTCTAGATCATAAAATGTAACTCTTCTTCATACATTACCTTTATAGTTAAAATTAAAAATGAGTTTGCTTGTTTTTCTCAGTTTAATGACAAAATCTAAAGACAAAAATAGGTGGATGGATTTTTAAGACATATATGGGACAAACACTTGATTATAAAAAAAGGATATCTTATTAAAAAAATAAACTATGGAGAGTACATGTACAAAAACTATAGTAGCTACAGAGGATGTGTGTGACGAAAAAACTCTTGACTCCAGCTTTACTATGTGGCATGTTTCAAACCCTACCGCTTTTTTTATTTCTAAGTAATTATTCATTCATAATAACGTAAATCATAGCATACATCTTGCCACATAGTGAATGAGAGTGTTAAAGAATAAGTTAGCATATTGGGGGATTGCATCAGGACTGGGATTCTGCAGGACTTGACATGAAAATATGGGAACTTCTCGCACTTAAGAGGGTCAGAATTTCCTATAATTTGCAATAATACTATAATAAAAATACAGCTTTGACTATGAATGAAAACCACTACTTTATAAAAGTCATGGTTATGTATTAGAAATTCAGAGCATAAGGCTATTATATTAATAATGTTAATTCTGAGCACCAGATATTCAAAGCATATTAAGAAAATGGAGCAAATAGGTATGCAAAGGCAAATCAAAATCAACGAGTATCTCCCAGTAAAAAAGACAAGGAAATCAGACTTTTGGAGTAGATTTTTCCTGCTTTTTGTTTCAAAAAGACAGCAGCTGAACTATCTGAGCTGTGCTTAATGATCCGGAGAAAAACCAAACTATGTTTCAGAGATACACAATATGTACTCCCACCTAGCATTAGATAATGAATAAATTGTGTTTGTCCTAATAGTTTTGTAGCAGTGAAAGGTTTTGTGTTGCTTACTCAATACTTTATTTTAACAGCTGTGAAATACAGTGGATTTGATATTCACATATGAATAATGCTTCTAAATATAATGTACACCAAAGTATAAAGAGGAAGATTTTGTTTTTTCTCATTTAATTACCAACAGCTCTGAAATGTGGATGTTATCGTATTAGGAACATTGTGATACATTTTGACATGTTGTGTTCATGAAGAACAAGGTCTTGGGGTCTGTATGGGATACAGTTTCCATGTCAACCCAAAGTTAACTTAGTGTTTGTTTTTAAATGAAATGCAGCAGACAGGAGTAGTTAGAGCATCTGTGAGAACAGGATTAAAAAACAGTCGGTAGACAGCTGTAATGTGTGTATAACCTGCAGCTGCATTGCCACTATCTCACTAACTTCATCTGCACATCTTGTGTGTAGTGTATAATTTAAATAACATCTTATCCCCTTCAAAGGTTATTGTATATTACATTTGCTGTTTGCTTTGGTGTGTGCTTTATGTAATGTATTCACCATTAAAAACCTGACAGGTATCAAGTTGGAGTTCTATTCCTGCTTATTAAAGAACATGCACCCTTAAGTTTTGAAGTTAGAAGAGAGATTTACCAGCAGCAAATATTTGTCACTGCCCTCTTTTTTCCTCTGTTGTTTATCTCTAATCTGTTGGCATGCTTTTGTCCCACACACCTATGCTATGTCACTGCATTCCAGGGCATGGTTTTGATGTAATTCCTACAAAATAACACATAAAAATGGTAGAAATGCTTATATTAAAATGGGAAGTTAGTGGGGTAGATACCAACTGTTAATTTAAAATGTGTTCTTCATCTAAAACATGGAGGCTCACATGAAAGTTGCTTAAAAGTTAATTTCAAATACAAATTAACAGATGTATGTTAACAAGCAGATCAATAGCTCAATAGATTAAGTTACCAATTATTTCAGTGTAAGATAGCAGTACCCTGATGACCTCCAAATTTTGACTTACTTTCAAAATCTATTAATGCCTGTTTGATTTGTCTCACAGTTATTCCATACATTATTAAAGCACCATATCATAAAACTTTATATCTCCGTGTCAAAATATTCCTGGGATTAATTACATTTTATATTTATAAAACCCCCAACAGTGCAGTATCATCAAGATTTTTGAGCTCAACACTTAAATGTTTAAAAAATTTTACAACTCTTGGGAAAGAATACAGCCTTGTGGGTCTCCTGTGTTATTAGATTTTAATAGTGACATAGTACAGTGCAATCTTATTTCCTGGCTTCAATTTACAAGCAAATTGCACAATCACAATATAAATATGTGTCCTATCAATCAGCCATTGCAGTTGGATAGTGCTGAATCTTTGTTAGATTTTTAGCTGACTATAAATGTTAAAAAGAGGTTGTTTATCATGGTTTACAGGAAATCTCAAGACCCCTTGCCGCATGGTAAGCATGCTTATATGCCTATAAGAGGGCTGCAAATCTCAGAAAAAGACATTTCAACATGAAATTCTTAAAAAACTTCATGGATCTACAGATCTGGACATAATATAAACCATTCATTAACATTTGTTCGATTTTTCTTCATTGCCAATATTTTCCAAAGGTTTGAGATGACCTTTTGTATCAACTGTCTATAAAAATGTTTATGAAAAGAGTATTCTAAAACTGACTGACCTGGTCACAAGCTTTGTCTGATTTTACATATTTTCATATTTATAACAGTTGGTAAGTGCGTAGACACTTTTTTCTAAAACAAAAAAATAATTTGCTATATATATCTTATATATAATGTACATGTGGATGTGTGTGTGTCTGTCCAGCCCGGAAGTGAGAGGTGGAGTCGGGGTAAGGGCTTCACCTCTGAGGAAACAGAAAACTAAATGTCTACGTGTGGAAGTGAGTGTGTTTGTCTGTCCAGCCAGGATGTGCGAGGCTAGTATGAAGCTCACAGAGCCGGCAAGGTGGCCCCAAGTTAACAAGTCGGAAGAAGAAAGTGACTCTGTTGCCAAAGTAAAATCACAGAGAAAAGAAACTCTTAACCAAGTGAGATGATCACATCAGCAAAACGGTATCCCTTTTACTTTTCCTGCCGCCACTAATACGAGACGAGTATGTCAGCAAAACAAAACTTACCTGACATCTCTAACTTTCAGTTTTTTTTCTACTAGCTGTGTAAGCCCATGCTGTAAAAAGCTGGGGTCCTAGAGACTATTCAAATCATCAGAAAAAAATTGAAATTTAGAGATGTAAGGTAATTGCAAGGAACTACTCTGGGCATCTGTCTCCTAAGGAGGATTCGTTTTACCGACATGCTCACACTGCTTGTGCATTAGGGGCAGGAGGAAAAGTAAAAGGGATACCGTTTTGCCGATGTTAGTGGCTAAGCAACTTCTGAGGTTTGTTTTGCTGACGTGCTGGCTCTGCTTGTGTTATTAGCGGCTAAGCGAGTTTTCTGTTTCTTTGGAGGTGAAGCTATTAACCCGACTCCACCTCTCACTTCTGAGCCGGACAGAAACACACACTTCCAAGAATAGACATTCATATATAAGATATAAATATGCAATCAAAATATATATACCACAGTATAACTTTTTTGTGTCGTTAAATCATCATTGAATAATCTTTGTATCATCATTTTAAAATATTCTGTCGGTTTTCATGCATTCTCTTGTCTTATTCTTAAGGGAAAGATTTTTTTAAAGGACTACAGCTACAATCTTCAGAGTTATTGTAATGAATTCTGTTTTATAGGAAGCCAGAATTGGGCATGATGACTGCCTTTAGGGAAGTAACAAAATTAATCAAAAAGGGTAAAAAAAATGTTAAATAAAGAAAGTAAATTGAGAATTTGCACAGGTCAGGAAAATGTAGAAATAATTAGCAGATACTGACACTGATTTGAAACAGGGTTGGTTATTGTTTGTAAAATGAGCAATTAATGAAAAAATTCCTGCATAAGACTTTATACTCAGTGAATTGTCCAAGACAAAAGCAGAATTCAACTGATGGTAAAACAGGAAGTATGGCAATCTGCAAGATACTATCAAAACACTGTAATAGTGATTCACTAGCCAGTCATGTATACCCTAACACAGGGATCTGCTGGAGCCAATCCCAGCCAACACAGGGCGCAAGGCAGGAACAATCCCCGGGTAGGGCACCAGCCCACCTCAGGGAACACACACACACTCCAAGGACAATTTAGGATTGCCAATGCACTGGAAAAACATGCAAACTCCACACAGGGAGGACACGGGAAGTGAACCCAGGTCTTCTTACTGCCAGGCACCAGTTCTACCACTGCACTACCCTGTGATTCACTAGAGAGACACTTAAAATAAACAGATCTTAATGCTCAGCAAAGTCACAGTCTCAACCAAGAGTTAAAAAGACTGAGAGAGCATTTGAAAAGAATGAAATGTAAAAATGCTGCTGAAAGTTGTAAAAATGTCTTTTTAGTTGTTTTATAAGGTTGAAAGTTTGAGGAAAAATGCTGATGTGATTAAGGAATGCTGAGTGTGTCTGACATTGTTGTAGGTTTCATTTAAGTCATTAAAGCAATTGCTGAAAATAAATTGTTCATGGAACATCAGAAATTCTGAATTAATTGGGGTTAAAATATTCCCCAGATTTTTGAAAGTATAGATGTTCTTACTTTATTTATGTGCATTTTATATGTAAAGTAAGTACAAGAAGGCAGTTTAATTGAGTAATTTTTAGATAAAATACTTAAGAAAAAGATATTGGTTTAGATTATGCTTTATATATCCCCAAGGGAAAATGAAAATTTTACAGAATCTCCCAATAAATAAAAAAATAAATAATAACATCCCTCCCCCAAACACACATATAAAGTTCTACCTTGGATAACAAGAAAGCTGCTCTTGTCAATGACAGGATTTTATGAGCAGTAAGATGTTTGGATTGTGCCATAAGTTTATATTTAAAGTCATTAATATTTGGAGAGAGCAAGTCCAGCTTGTTAGTGTCCAGGAGCCTAATGCATATCACTGTGCGTAGAATTCATACTAAAACATGGCGTACGGACAAAAGCGGAAATGTTCGTACGCACAAAAAAATCCAAATGCATAAATCTTTGCATTTGCCAACTTCCATGTTCTTCCGCTCCATAAATCACAGTCAGTATGAAAAGTAACGCACGTGCACGCGCCTGATGCCCCACCAAACTCCTCCTAGAATTACGCCTCTTTGAATATGCAAATCAATATAAATAGCCCTTAAGCTCAGCGTTCTGTGAAAAGGCAATGGCAAAAGCACAGGGGAAACAGAAGAATTTCAGCAAATGCCGAGTGGAGGCAAGGATAATGTACTATTTGTTGGTTTAAACAGTGGTATAAACAAAAAAAGGAAGTCAATCGAGAAACTCGAAAGCTCAAGTTCACAAATTAAAAAAGAAGTTGTGTGATATCAAATTCGCTGTGAAAGTCATAGCCCACCGTCTGAGTGTCATATGAAAGCTTATTAGGGTACAGAGAAAAGAAAAGAAAATAGGGACACAGTGGGAAAAAAGCTTGAAATGTCCACTTTAATCACATAGTTTACTTTATCATTAAAGTAGAACATCATATACTTCATCTTAAAATCATTTAATTAACCTGTTTATCTAATCACATCGTAATTAAAGTAGCATGTTAAATGCTTTGTTTTGTATGTGTTCTTCTATGTGCTCTATGTATGTGAATCACTACATGCTTCTTAAACAGGACAGGACACAGAATCCATTGAATTCATGATATCACAGCTCTCTGCATAATTTAAATACTGAGATGTATACTTGATATCATTTTCATGATGATAGGAATTAAAGCATGTATTAAACATGGGAACACAGTGGCACAGTGATAGTGAAGAACTGGTGCCCTGTCCAGAGATTGTTCCAAACTCCTGCAAGATGCTTGCTGCACCGTGCGCAACCTTCGAAGAAATAATTTATTGCAGCAGTACTGTCTCTTTCAAACGTACTAATCAATTCCTGGCCTTCCTATTCTTTCTCCAAATACCCAATTGCCACACAATCAGCTCTGTAATAGATGTAAAGCCATCTGTAAGCTGTAAGCTGAGAATGCTGATTCTTCAAAACTTTTAAGGAACATTGAAATATCTTTGTAGTACATATTTAATTATTCTATCTATCTATCCTTCCAGTGTCGCGCCAGCCCCAGCAAGAATACAGAACGGAAGGAACAACCCCTGAACTAGCTAGCACTGCAACACTGTGTCCTTGCATTTTTAATTATTAACAATGTAGATTATTTAAATGAAGTTAAAGTTTTATCTGTATAATATAATAAACATATTTTACTGCATTTCATCTTAAAAATGATATCATCATCATATTTAAATACGCGCTAAAGTGGCTCAGGTTGTTCAATATTATAACTGTATCGCAAGTTTACAATGAGGTAATTGTACTTATAAGTACAAACAGTTCTACAAGGAGCACTTGATGATTGAGTCCGTTTATAGTTCTTGGGATGAAACTGTTTCTGAACCGCAAGGTCAGTACAGGAAAGGCTCTGAAGCATTTGCCATATGAGAACAGTTCAAATAGACAGCATGGCTGAGCTAGCATGTGCTTGATGCAGTATACCGATAATTGTCTTTCCAATCAGCTGCTGTAGAGCTGTGATTTCACACTCAGATACAGTGACATAAATACTTCGAGTGGTACAGTGAGAGTAATATGGAAAAAGATGATCTGCTGTGGCAACCCCTAATGAGAGCAGCTGAAAGAAGAAGAAGAATGTGCAGTGAGAGCAACAACGTTAAAGCAGCTATGGTATATGGACAAGTTTGGCTATTCCGTGGACCATTGTATTGTTGTATATGCAGTTAATTTCAGTGTATATGAGAAAGCCGTGTCAGGGATATGGATCTAAAAAAGAAAGGGAAACCACACAGGAACAAAAGCATTGCTTTAATGCTGGGTGCCACCAGTTTCCAAAACCGTGCGGAGAACTTGCGTATGCCAGGGGTTGAGCTACTGTGAAAATGTGCATAGTTTTATGACAAGTTTAGGTTTTATACATTGTGATTTGAGCATGGAAACAGGAGTACGCAACATTTTTGTGCGTACGCACTGTTTATACATGAGGCCCCTGGAATTGAAAATGCCTAAGTCCTTGTTTGAAGTCACCAACATTCTAGAAGATATTGGCATAGAGTGAATCATTTATCAAGACAATTTAAACTTATCAAGAAAACCTGTTCCATCACAGGGCAAACCTTGGACACACTGGAAGCTGTTGTGGAATAGAGGATTGTGGTAAAATGGATGCCATCATGAAAAATCCCCTGCACATATTCCAGGCATTGGCTTTTAATTCCATCAGAATTCCTTTAGAAAGGAACATGATAGGTCTTTTTCATTGTCAATCTGTTCTTTTGAAGAATGTGGTCAATTGGATTGCACCAATCCCTCAGAAGATTTCTTGGTCCTCAATAACCCTCTGTTATATCTCCTAAAAGCAAATTGTGTTGTTGACTATAACTATATTGATCATCACCCTTTCTTGTTCTTCAGAGAGCATTCTTCTGCCCCCACCAGGTGGTCCTCTTTCAGTTCTGGAAAACAAAATACTGCAAGTACTAATTGTAAAATCATACATTTTACAAAGGGAACATACAGTAACTACATGAAATAGACTACTAATTCAGTACATTTCAGACAGCATACAGCTCAAGAGAGCAAGCAACTACAGTACAAGTAGGTCTTGTATGTAACAATGTACAGTACTCCAAAGTTATAGTAGAGAACAGTATGTAAATGACTTACAGTGCCTATTTTCCTCTCTGAAGGTTCATATTATTGAAGCTACTATGAAGCTGTCAGGTTTGGTTGAACTCTTTAACCACCTTCTGCCTTCAACATCCCATGAACAAGGACATGGTCAACAAGAGTTTTAAAATCTCATTTGAAACCATTTTTCTTCTTGCTCTTGCTCTTATTTTTCCTTGCCCTCTTCCACCTCCTCTTCTGTGTCCTCTTCCTCTTTCTTTCTGTGGTGGTTGATCCATTGTCCCAAAATAAGTGAACTGACCCATGGCCCTGTTATCTATCTATTCTAAGGCTATGACGAACAATTTTGAATCATAGTCTTTGCACCTTGGGAATTGTGTGCTAAATGTTTTACTGCTGTACTGACTTGACTTAATGATATTAAAGCCAGTGCTTTGTAAATTAGCATATAATGAAGCCAATGATACATGAAGGAATTTGTGTGTATAGTTTTCCACAAAAAGTAAAACAAATCTGAATCATGTGTCAAAATAGGGGAATATTGTTTATAGTTGTGGGAAATGAGTTTGTATTTTGGTAGGTGGTGGCATGGGTTGGGATTTTTAGTTAATACTAGGGGGCCCTGTCCCCTGCTCACTTTGCGTTTGGTTTACTGGATATACAATACAATACAATTTATTTTTTGTATAGCCCAAAATCACACAAGAAGTGCCGCAATGGGCTTTAATAGGCCCTGCCTCCTAACAACCCCCCAGCCTTGACCCACTAAGATGACCAGAAAAAGCTCCCAAAAAAAAATACTTGTAGGGAAAAAATCGAAGAAACCTTGAGAAAGGCAGTTCAAAGAGAGACCCCTTTCCAGGGAGGTTGGGTGTGCAGTGGGTGTCAAAAAGAAGAGGGTCAATACAATACAGTACAACACACAGAACAAATCCTCAATACAGTATAAAAATAAAAATTTGAGAAGTATGGAGTAGAATTTTTACATTAGATGATATCACATAATATGATTTTGATTTGTTTTAAGGTCTGGAGACCTCATTCATCAAGCTGCCTCCCCAATTTTGCCATGTCACATCTAAAATAGCACTAATTCGATGAAAGGACCCCTCTTTCCCACGATTCTTGCACTCCTCCATCAGGGATGACTTTACCTTAGGTAGGCAATACAGTAATCCCTCCTCGATTGCGGGGGTTGCGTTCCAGAACCCCCCCACGATAGGTGAAAATCCACGAAGTAGAAACCATATGTTTGTATGGTTATTTTTATATATTTTAAGCCCTTAGAAACTCTCCCATAGTTTATAAATATTCTCCGCACAGTTATACAGTAAACCCTCGTTTATCGCGGTTAATCCGCTTCAGACAGATAAATGAATTTCCACGAAGTAGGATTCTTTATTTATAAATCTAATATTTTCGCAGTTAGAGCATAAAAAACCTGTTTATGACCTTCTAAATACGATTTTTAACATTATTAGAGCTCTCTAGACATGAAATAACACCCTTTAGTCAAAAGTTTAAACTGTGCTCCATGACAAGACAGAGATGAAAGTTCTTTCTCACAATTAAAAGAATGCAAACATACCTTTCTCTTCAAAGGAGTGCGCGTCAGGAGCAGAGAATGTCAGAGAAAGAGAGAAAAGTAAACAATCAAAAATCAATACAGGCTGGTAGAGCTTTGAAGTGTGCGAAGTATATCGTATATCTTTGAGGAGTTTTATTTAATAAATAATACGTGCTCTGATTGGGTAGCTTCTCAGCCATCCACCAATAGCGTCTCTTGTATGAAATCAAGTGGGCAAACAAACTGAGGAAGCATGTACCATAAATTAAAAGACCCATTGTCCGCAGAAATCCGCGAACCAGCGAAAAATCTGTGATATATATTTAGATATGTTTACATTTAAAATCCGTGATGAAGTGAAGCCGCGAAAGTCGAAATGCGATATAGCGAGGGATCGCTGTATACAATTTAAACAGATTGTTATTTTCTTGGGAATTGTTACATATGCATTATTTTCACTTTTACTTTAATAACTTTTGTAAAAACAATACTTGTCCTTTATTTTTGGCACCGTGCGTGGTTATATCTCTTTTATTTGCAGGACGTATAACGCTGCTCACGTTGTGAAGGGGAGACGCGGGTAAACGAATGCTAAGGATATGCCGTCACATCATCTGCTGTTTTTCTGCTGCTGGCGAGCTGCATGTTTTGCTTGTCTGTTGTTGTTGTTTTAAGAGCTGGGAGCACATGATGCTTGTCTGACAGATGCAATCCAACAACTGCTAGGGTTAGATGCCTGTGGAGTTGTTTTAAATGTTGGCTCACTCCCTGGTCTCGCGTGATGTTGTTAAAACAATACTTGTCTTCTATTTACGACCCCGGGTGTGGTTAAATTCTTTCTTACTGGCAATATAATGCTGCTCGTGCGCTGTGGTGGGGGCTGCTGTCACACTGCCCTTTGATCTTTTTAAAGCCTTTACAGCCGCTGTTCTTTTTCCTACTTTGTGTCTCTTCTGCTCGCGTTGTAATCGCTTCTCCGTCATCATAAAAATACACCTGACCAAATTGTGTTTTCTTTGAAATTAAACTTCTCGTTGCTTTAACTGTTGTGGGTCCACAGATTGTCATAGTGTATGTTCATTATTGTGTAAATCTACATTTTGTGCATTGAATGATGTGCACTGAGACATCTGTATCTGTGTGCTACTTCCCTTTACACTACTTTTTTTTTTATTGCCCATTCTTTTTCATCTCGCGGTTCTTTTATTTGTCTTTCGCGATCTTAATGTGAAGATCATGTATCGTCTACTAGTCATTCATTCCGCAGGATTTTCTTTTAGATATAGAGAGAAATTTGATAATGGTGTGAAAGTGAGAAAAAATGCAATATTAAGTAGAGATATGAGTAAATAAGTTGTTGGGTAATTTAGCAAAAGGCCTAACATGTTTGAAAGGAAAGGTGGTATGTATATGTGCAGTGAATAGCACTGCTGCCTTGCATTAAGAAAATTAAAGTTTAAGTTTGAATATTTTCTGTGTTGACCTTGCATGTTTTCCCTGTGTGTATTCTCCAGGTGCTTGTTTGGTCTTTAGTGTGTGTGTTCAATCTGTAGTGGACTGGCGTCCTGTCCTGGTGTCCTGTCCTGGCATTGTTCCTTACTGAGATATACTCCAGTAATAAGGGTAGTGTATAAATAATGCAAGCCAATTTTTTTTCTGTGTTTTTTCTACATAACCAACATTCTCAAAAAATGCAAGGAAAACCTCAAGATATCAATGACCTGGCATGCATAAAAAGCCTTTAATGGATGTTATGGGTAAATAAATCAATGAAGTTAAGCATAGATTAAGTATATACTTACACACTAGATTTTGTTTTTTTATTATAATAAGTTTAAAAAATAAACAAAAAGGAGCAGAACCTCCATTCTTAAAATGCAATAGTGTGATACATTAGCTACCATATATTGTTTTTTTGGGTGGCACGGTGGCGCAGTGGTAGCGCTGCTGCCTCACAGTTAGGAAACCCGGGTTCACTTCCCGGGTCCTCCCTGCGTGGAGTTTGCATGGTGTCTGCGTGGGTTTCCTCCGGGCGCTCTGGTTTCCTCCCACAATCCAAAGACAAGCAGGTTAGGTGGATTGGCAATTCTAAATTGGTGTTTGTGTGTGTCCTACGGTGGGTTGGCACCCTGCCCAGGATTGGTTCCTGCCTTGTGCCCTGTGTTGGCTGGGATTGGCTCCAGCAGACCCCCGTGACCCTGTATTCGGATTCAGAGGGTTGGAAGATGGATGGATATTGATTTTTCCCTGTCCACTCATTCTTTTATATATTTGGATTTGAAATAGAATAGAATGTTTGCATGACTACATAGATGATGGAAGGTTTATTTTATTTCCTATAATTTAACGTTCTAATGAAACATTCTGAACACTTTGTTAAAGTTCCAAAGTATAGTTTAAAAATTTATATTTTAATGTAATTAGTAGCAAAAATAATATTTTAACAAAAACATAACAGGGATATGTATAAAGAAGCTTTTTTTCATTTTAAAATAATGTGATGAAGAAATACACTTAACAGATATACTGTATTTCAAAATAATTTCTGCTGATCAATATAGCTTTTGAAATAATTAAAGGACTTTATGTGGAAAAAAATATATATTTGTATGATTTACTTGTTAGCCTTAGACATAGTAAAATATCTGTCACTTTTACAAATGATTTAAATCATTTGTCATTTGGGAACAAACCCCCTGCAGTGCCCCATGTGACTCCACTGCCAGGCACATACTAAAGAATTTCTTCCCCTCTTGTCAAGCAATAGGAGAGGATATTTACTTTCATTTAAGAAGGAACAGATCCCAAATTATCAGGCCACTGGGCCTAACATGACTTTAGGGAACCCCTGCCTGAACCCCAGAAGGCAACCAGAACCAAAATATAGACACATCTAAGCAAAATGAGTTTCGAGTTGCCTTGAAAGCTTGCATATTGTAATCTTTTTAGTTAGCCAATAAAAGGTGTCATTTTGCTTGAGTTTTCACTACATTCATAATGGCGGTACAACACCCTAGTACTATTTAACTAAACACTGATATTTATTAATCTAATAACTTCATTATGGGAGCTGATAGCACATACAGTACTACATCATTTACACAATACTTTGTATTAAGATTATAGGAGGAGATGGTAATACACAATACATTTAATAATAAAACAAGTAAATTAAAAACACCATGATAATGCAACCTACAATCATGTAAAAAGAGAAATAATGAGATCATCAATTAATTGCCATCCTTCCCCTCCAGCAATCACAAAAATCAATCACTACTTTGCTTGAACTGAGACTGTCCTTGCTAAAGGTGAACTCACAGTGCAGCACTGGTTTTGCCAATACACAACATATAGCACTGCTGCTGGTGTACCTGACCGATCCTGTAGAGCTACAAGCAACATCATAGCCATGAATATTATCTCAGTTTACTATCCTAACTGAAAAAACAATTAAGGCCAATTTCTATTACCAGATCTAAACACAGTACTAAACACAACTGATAATACAAATGATAATAATAATTAATGAATTAGCTGTCTCATGTTATGTGTCTAACAGTTCATGTTATGTATTTCTTGTATACGATTCTTTTGTGTCTTTTATGTTTAATTTGAAAGTATTTTTAATATTTATTTACTTTATGTTTATATCATTTTAGTTTTTTGTAATTTTGTTTCTGTGTGGAAGTACTATATTTACTCTGTTGCATTCTTTGTGTTTTGTGGGTGATTCCCCAAGAGACAGGGCCACCTGTCCATCTATAAATTTAGGAATTGCCCCGAGTATTCATGGAGGCTCCAATTCATAACATTCCAAAGACTCCGCAGTTGCCACCAAGGCCCATGACTCCCACTGATGCTGGGTAGTCAAACCACCGATTGTATAATTCTTGCTCTACTTTCCCAATAAGAATACATTTCACCTTGTCACTTTATCACTATGTCACTTTGTCACTATATCTTCAAAATGATGGATCAGTTGTGTTCTCACACCAAGAATTGTCATTATCCTACTCATCCTGTAACCTTGTGGCTGGTGGTAAAGCTGCTTGAGGTTGACTTTGGTCCTGTTGCTCATCATCAGTGTTTGCAAATACAGGTTCTTCATTGATGCTAACATTAGCTTGTTATTTCGCTAACTTCAACTGTTCTCACTAACACATTAAAAAATGAAGAGACTGATGATACATTCTGCAGAACCACTTTATCTTTCAGAAATTTTTCTTTCTTAACTTGTGTTTTGCTTGCACTTTATGGTGGCTCAATGATATATTGTTGCTTATATCTGCAGCCCAGAATACTAGTGCTTGTTAATTTAAAAAACATTTTTAGCTTGTTGATTTCTCTTCTTTAATTGCTGAAGCCTTCAGAAAGAACTGGTGCTCGATATTTAAGGAAGGTCTGGATATTGCAAGAAAAAAATCAAAAATTATTTCCATTGGCCTTTCCTTCACTGCTGTATAATGAGCAGATGTTTAAAACTGCATTATATGTAAAAGCAGGTGCCCTGTCATAATTTTGTCACTGTCAAATAATCATTTTGAAGGTTTACAGGTTTATACGGTCATTATTGTTAGGTATACAGAATCTAAAGAAATTCTTACTTACATGTGCTAATCAACATGTTGCTACTCTGTTTTATTGATTTTCAAAATGTATGCCTTCTTTACCTGGATGATCTAGGAACATATTTGCTATAAATGCATACAAACAAATTACTGGTAAATTATAAAGGGTAGAAAAGATATTATTAATGCAGTTTTACATTTTTGACTGGCATCCATGTATTACATTTCTCGAGAGTTTTCTCTCTTGAAGATTTTAAAGCCCAATAGTCACAGAAGGAGAGTTGAATATCAAAGTCTACTGTTCTTTATCTGATGGTGGCAGTGACAGTGTCTGCTTCCTAGCCACAGTAAACTTCTCATTCTTCAACAGTAGTTTATCTATTCTTGTGAATTTTCTTGAGGAAAATGTATGTATAGACCCTGATATGTGAAAACAGGCACTATGAACCCTCATGCATTTGAGGGAAATCCTCTGAAAGTAAAGAGATGAAAATATGTCCCTAAACGTATGCATTATGACCACCCTAAGACATATTTGATCAAATCAGTGCTAATTTTTTAAAATTTTTTTAATTTATTTAAATTTTTTTCATTTTTATTACTATTTAATTTAATATTTCCCCTTGGGATTAATAAAGTATCTATCTATCTATCTATCTATCTATCTATCTATCTATCTATCTATCTATCTATCTATCTATCTATCTAATTATGAGACCAAATAAAATATTCATTTCACCATACAAGCATAAGACAAAAGCTGAATACCACTAGGTTTGTAATGATGCAGTATTACAATATATTATGATTCATCATGTTTTGTCAGTTTTGTGCTTTTCTCTTATACACCGAGACCAGGAAGAGAAAACAACAATTAGGTGAGGGGGCATATAAAAGATAAAGGGCAAATCAAAGAGGGAAATGTGGTTCAGGGTGCGTACATTTCTCAGTGGTCCTAAGAGACCCCTGGAATTGAAATATTATCCAGGATTTCCAAAATCTTTTAAACGGCATCTGTGTTCATCTTCTGAAACTCAGGTGGTTTAATTTTCTTGAGCCCCTCCTGGCTTTTGGGCCCCTGGGCCAGAAAGACCCATTCTAAGGTGCATTCCTGCATTTAAGGATTCTTAAAGAGAAGTTGTTTCTTCCTGTTTGTTCTTTCCATTAAAGCAATTCTTATTTATTTTTTTATTCATTTTTTCTTGACATTGGACTCACATATTATTGGGTTTACTAAAGCAAAAAAGAAAAACTGTTACTAGAGACTTCAAATACCATTATATCATGAGATCTTGCAGATGACTCACTTTGTATTAGCTTACCTTTGTATTAGACTTCATGTTGTTTGAAAACAATTTTCTGACCTTTCCAAGACTATAAACAGCAAGTATT
Organism: Polypterus senegalus; assembly: GCF_016835505.1. NCBI lineage: Eukaryota > Metazoa > Chordata > Cladistia > Polypteriformes > Polypteridae > Polypterus > Polypterus senegalus. Next base: position 179,841,727 of record NC_053154.1, read on the forward strand.
TCCTAAGACTGTTGCAAATTTTTTAAGAGTAACCTCAGAAAATTTCTAATTTTATATACATATGGAATCACTTTGTCAGGATCGACTAATTATTTGCACATGTTTTGGCGTATCTTATCTAATCTCATCTCATTTTATTTATAGCTTTTCCTGGTAAGTGCTGCAGCTTTAACAAGCTAGGCAGGGCAGACCTAACTTCCATATCTTCAGCAACAGTTTCCACCTCCTCTTAATGTATTCCCAGATGCGCAGGCCAACCGAGAGGTTCAATATGTCCAAAATGTGGTGGGCCTCATCCTGTGCATCCTTCCAGTAGCCTATAGTCTTTACATCTCTAGAGGGAAACTTCACAAAAAACCTAAACCAGTTTAAGTAGCTCTAGTCTGTTTTGGACAGCATTGGCTCTACTAAATTGCCTTCCTGGATTATCAAGATCATCCTTCATTCATGATTTCTACATCCCTGTAAAGGAACCTCATTTCAGTAACTTATGCTGATAATGTCATTCTTCTAATTAATTCCAAGTTTTCATTATAGCCCTTGTGGTATTTGGCCGGCTTGTCATCCCGGCCAATACCTCCAGGCCGCCAGATGGAGCCCTCCCTGCAGTTTGGAGGTGCCCCGAAGACCAGCAGGGAGTCATGGATTTTGTAGTTTTTATCCTCAGCCCTGCTGGGTACCACAGGGGCCGCAAGAGGGAGCTGCAGGGAGGACTGAAGACTTCTTTGTGCCCTATAACCCGGAAGTGCGTCAAAGGAAGAACGACGTGCTTCGGGGGTGAAGAAGAAGGACTTGTACCTGACCCGGAAGTGATATTGAATCACATGGCCTGGGGATTGGGAACACTTCCAGGTCCGGGAGAATAAAAGGACTATTGGAGTTCCTTGACTGCGAGGTGAGCTGGGTGGAAGGGTGGCAACGCGTCTGGGAGTTGGAGGATTGTTTAGTATTATTGTATTGTGATTATTTATGAGTATAGTGGAGGAGAGGGTGCTTTGTGCACTGTGGCGAATTAATAAAGTCATCATTTAGACTTTTATCTGGTGTCTGGAGTCGTGGACAGGGGTTCAAGGGCGTGATACGGCCCCAATCTGTCACACCCTTTATATTGGGCTGCTGATATGTTCAGTGTATGCTGGCGATCACAGTCAAATTATAACAAAAGCAAAACGTCATCATAACAGAGAACGCCATGGCAGATCCAAAGAATCTAAGAGAACGTCTTGGAAAACTGTAATACTTGGACCAATGCAGCTCTGTTTGCAGCCTCCATGTGGGTTCACAAATTGAATGTGAGAGTCAGGTGCAATATATTACTTGGATGACAGGAAAGTAAAATGCTTGGAAGGTGTGGGGATTGTCATAAACACCTGGTTACATGCCATACAGTTGAAATTCTTTCTGATGTATAACGGGGTTGTCTGAATTTGACTTAAAGTTACAGAGAGGAAAACAAAAATTGCTAATAGCATTTGTACAGGCATTTAACAACTACTCAGAATATTAAGGCTTTCTTAGAAACATTAGTTTCATTGCTCAAAAAAATACCACCTACTGACTTTGTAGTTGTCCTGTGAGACTAGAAGAGCATAAGTTAGAGGAATGGCATGTATGATCTTTATCTGAATGGCAAATTGTTATTTTACTTGTATGGTGATCATGGATTGTCTATACCAAACACCATGTTTGAACACAAGGCTGCTAATATATGCAACTTGTATCAGAGAACCCTGAGCCAAAAATCAGAGATCATCTTTGTAGTCATACTATATATTCTAAAAAGAGGCTGTTTATGTTATAAACACTCAGGTAAAGAGAGATGCTGAAATGTCAATTGTTGGACTCAAACAGACAATAAAGGTGAGCTATGTGTCACGGTGTTAGGAGCTTTTGCCACAAATACTTTGAAACCTTGAATTTTTTGATAAGATTTTATGTTTTGCATATATAATTAAGATATTACTTATTTGAGTTTTGGTTTACAGGACCCCTTGTCTGATGGTTGCTATGTAGTTGCTAACAGCAATTTGTAAGGTTTTTACTTTTTTTTTATTGCCCAGTAAGTGGGACACACAGACTGATTTTTCTCTTTTAAATACAGATTGCCACTTCAATCTAAAAATCCAAGAGGACTTTACTCATCTTCCTTCTTACAAATCTTTATATAATATTCTAACTTTTCAGCAGTCATAATCATTTTAAGGTGCTTTCAAAGAGAGAGTCAGAAGTAGGATTGACCTAGCCAGCTTGTATTTTAACACCATTGCCAAAGCAAATAAGCTCCAGTTCTAGCAACACTGAAGAGAACATAAAAGTACTGCAAGGTTGTATCTCAGTTCTCTGAATGTTGTAATTCTCTTAGTTTTTCTTGCGATATTGTACTTTTGAAGTTTTGATTTTATTTATTAAGTTGTTTCTAATTGCATCATCTTTTTCTTTTTCTGAAGGTGTCCTTATGAATTTTGATTATGATTATGAATATCCCTGCAAGAACTCTTCCTGTAATAAAGTACACAGTGCTATGCCCATTGGGTTATTGCAGTCTTTACCATCTCTCTTGATTTTATTGCAGACTAGCATTGCCCAGGTCTATTTGTATAATTGGCTAAGGCAAGACATTAAATATTTATGTGTTTTTTAAAATGTTTATTCTTTGTCAATGTTGGCTGAAAGGCAAGTGTCTCATTCATCATCTACACTATCTCTCTATTAATTATCAACTTTTCTGCTCTCATTAGTGAAGAATTAGATTTTTCTTTTTTTATGTTGTTTATGATTGGATGCCATAATTGCTGCAACTCATTTATGGGTTACAATCATGAATGCTACTTCTTTTTACCTGTTTTAGTGTGGTTTCACAAATAGATGTTTAATCATGCATTGATAAATCATTTTGCTTGTAGAATAATTTATTCTACAGACCATGAAAAGCCTCTACAGTAGGGGGAATCGATGTTCACAGATATCACTACAGGTCTTCGTATTATTACAGAAGAGAGGTGGGTATTTGAAAGTGTTGTAAGGATGACTGAAAGTTAATTTGTTCAACAATGATTTAAAATTTCTGAAAATCATGATGCTGTATTGGCATCAAACCCTAAAATTATTAGCATCTCGCCAAAAAAATGGACTTCAATAAATGCCTACCATCGAGGAACAGTAAAAGTTACTAATTCTATCCTCAGTCATTCTCTTTCTATGATTTTCTAAACAGCAACTTGCCATGCACAAAAAAAATCATGTTTCATTCTGTTTCATTGTACCCTAATCTTTGTTGCACTTAGAAGAGATATACAGGTATTATTGTCATATGTACACAGTGCAGTGAAATTCCTATCTGCATGTTTGACCAGGACGGAGTAGGTGGCCACTGCCTTTGTCCAATTGCCGAAATTGTGCTCTCTTGGCTATGTACAATGCAACATCAAAAAATAATAGGTAATGATGAGAGAAACAACAGCTATTCCTTTTGCAAAGAGTTTTGCAAAATTGATGCTGAAGTTTTTTTCACAAGCAATTTTGCAAACAAGAAATTTATTAAAAAGGGCCTTTCAGAGTTTGAAAATGTTTAGGATGCTGAAAGAAAGGAACATTGCTTCTTAAGGGAATATCAATATCACACAACCCTTTTGACCCATATATTTTTTAGATAAGAGTCTACGTGAAAATAAACAGGGAAAACTGTCTTTTGGAAATTCAACAATCTTAAAACAACCCATGATTAGAAAAATGGACACACTGCTGGACAAAAAGTGTAACTCGGCTATTTAGTTCTTGTTCTGTTTTCACAGAAAAAATGTTGTTGACGAGAATTTTTCATAATAGTTTTTATCAACAAAATTAACACTGGCTCCAATTAATGCCTATGAGTCAAAATTGGCTTTTACCAAAATTTAAGATGCAGACTTATGACCTAGGTGGGACCAAAAAAAAAGGCAAGGTTATTGTATTCTGTTCAAAATTCTGATTAGGTATCAGGGTAACTTCCAAACAACTAACGTAATGACAATGAATTCCTTTTATGTTTTAAAATATTATTTAACAAAATATTCTGAATAAGAACAAAAATTGAGGAGTGAATAAAAGGTATTTCAGAAAACCAAATGGAAGCAACAAAAGCAGTCCATAGCCCAGGAATTAAATAAAGAACAAGTGAAGATTCTAGTATCAGAAAAGCAGAAAAGTATTTACAAAAATTCACACATCACAAAACCAAGAAAGAACTGAGAAAAGAGCATACACTGATCAATTTGCCAGCAAGGGATTGGACATCACTGCCCATATTTATTTATTTACTTATTCATTATTTATTTATTTATAAAGCACTTTAAACACAACGTCAAGGCTGACCAAAGTGCTGTACAATAAAAATACGGCATATCAGACACACAAAACCAAAGGGTAAATGAAACAGAAACACATAAACAAATAAGCACATAAGAACTGAAGAGATTCTTAATAAAAAATATACAGTTAGCCAACATCCCATACTCAGTTAAAAGCCAGAGCGTAAAAATGTGTTTTTAAAAATGATTTAAATGCAGCTAGCGAAGGAGCCTGCCTAACGTGCAATGGCAAATTGTTCCAGAGTTTTGGGGCTGCAACTGAAAAGTCTATATAAAGTCTGAGGGCAGTCCCTCAGTTGCAATGTAAAGTGCACACAAAACACAAAAATTGATACTGATATACACAAAAGGAGAATAATCTAATTAATAAACAAAACATTTACTAAAAATATACAAAATTATATTTGAAAAACAACAGAAAGGTTAAACATTAAAAGGCTGTATTGCAATACTATTGTTTCTGACAGGGGCCTTATTTTTTAACCCAATTTTAGAAATACTATTCTGCAAAATCATGTTTGCATTCAAATTAAACCTCCAGATATTTAAGACGAATAAACATGAATAAACTGGACTGAAGGAGAGTGCATTGATTTTGACATAATGGACTTTGCTCATACTTTATTTTAGCTGCTATTCTATACTGCTACGCTGAAGAAGGATGAATCCAAAAACATTTCATACAATGAACCATTTGACACTGTGAGCTAGGATGATTTTATGATTTTGGGGATCAGGGTTATTGGTTTTAGGGGTATCCTTGAGCTGGGTTATTTGATTTTGGGATGTGTTAAGTTTAGCGGATGCAGAATGTCTGAGGGGAAGATGGAAAGAAAAAGAGCCCAATAGCATCTCAGTGGCATTAATAATTCAAGAATTGGAGAAGGCAGACACTGAACCTATTGTAATATTTAACACATTATATACCCCACAACAGAAAATGCCAAAAAAGCAGTGCAGAAACTGAGATCAAAATTAGAAACTGGACTTGTCCAGCTATCAGCTGGATATTATTGTGTAAATGGCAATACAAAAGAATTGCAGGATAAATTGGATGATATTGCTGACCACATTATGTGACCAGAAATGTCTAAAGGGTAAGTAAAAGAAAATGGGGAATTTCAAAGGAGATGCTAATAATCTGGCAAATTAAGAAAACGTTATCACTTGAGATATACATAATAAAGATCTGAACACAGCAGCATTCATGGGGCAGTTAGATGAACTAGGTACTATCTTACCAGAAAAATGGGTAAAAATAATAACACCACAAGAAAATTGGGCGTAGGTAAAGAACAAATAGACCCATCATTTAACATATGAATGTTAGAGTCTTCGCAAGAATTAGGAAAAACTGGCAAAATTAGTAAAGTACCCAGGAAAATCAAATAAGGAAAAGAAAATGGAAGAAAATGTCCTCATGACAGTAAAATTTTTAGTAAGCATATTAAAATCATTCATTAACAGAATAGAAAAAAAAGAAATTGTTTAAGTTAGCCCTTTCAGCTGTAATAAAATTAAAAATAATTAAAATAATTAAATATTTACAATAAGAATTGTATAGTCAAAACGTCGGTACTTTTTAAAATTTTGAACCATTTGCTGAAAACAATGAAAAACATATTGGCAAAATACGAGATACAGTATCAGTTGAATTCATTAAAAGAGCTATGAAAACAAATTCTGAAAAACAATATTTATTTTAATCAGAATGTCTCCAAATTTGTTTTTTAAGTGCATTAACATATAATGCTAAAAGCACTTACTTTCCATAACCATGGCTGTCAATCAGTCTGTGGGTCTGTGCACATGAAACAACTCTGCGACAAGCAGATTGATTTATTTGAATTTTGGCATACTTACTCTTCAAGGAAATTTTTTATGACAATTCAGTTTTCATTGAGATTTGTGAAATACACTATGTATTTTGATAGAACAGATATTGTTCTTTTACTTAATTCGACAGCCACTCCAAAGAGCAAAATAGTGAATCACTGAGATGGGTAAAATTCTGTTGGGAGGAACAGCTGCAGGTGTATACAGGTTAATTAATGGATGAGACAGGGTCTAATGTAGACAGGGTTGGATGGCCAAGTGTTACCATCCTAAGAATTTATGATGTTAGATGTGTATTTATTTATTTACTTTGCTAATAATGATATTGTTCTGGCTCGGCAGAAGCAGAAAACTAATTTTCAGAGACAAACTGGGAGATGCTTGTAAAAAGCAAAACAAAGCAAATAAAACATAAATAAAGTGACTGAAACCCAGGTGAGACACGTATGGATGCTAGGGGTCGCTGCTTTGTGCTGACGTGTGCTTTGCAAACGCTAGAGTCTGTTGAGAGTTGTTGGTTTGTTCTGTGGTGTGAGATTTAAATAAAAAAAACAACATTTTGCTCTTAAAAACTTGGGTTTTGGTTGCCGCTAAGGAACCGTGTGGGAATTTTTAAAGCTTTTTTCCCCTTTGGAAGGGTTTTTTTTCGCCCGCACAAGAGCAAAAGTAGCTGGGTGTTTGGAAGTGTGCTTGGACAAAGTTATTTGTACTTGTACGTGTTCTTGTTATCTATATTTGAATTAGCATCGAGACGGCAGGGTAGAAAGCAGCAGTAACTGATATCGGCATTTGTAAATAAATAACCGCGTCGTCGTATTCCTTAGTTTAAAGGAAAAGGAAAAAAAGGCCGCGGCTGACTTCAAAACAGTAAAAGGTAGAAGCTCAGTAGTGCGCAGGTAAGCGGCCTGCATTAAGACGCCGATCAGGCACAGGGAGCAGTAGGAGCAAATAAGGTAGTAAAGTTGTATTTATTTGTCTATTTTAGATTAAACAGACCTTATCGGTCCAGAGGTAGAACAGTTAAGTGGGTGACAGCGTATTGGTTCATTAATACGGGGGAATACAAACAGTGCGAGTGAAGAGCTTATAAGTAAGAGGATCGCAAAGTTAGGAGAGGCGACAGAGAAAAGTAAAGTTAACCTCATAGAAAGGCAACTGAGAGGTAGAACAGGACAGGAGCTTAAGGGGAAAAGGTGTAAAATATCTTTAGCAGATCTTAGTGTTACCATTTAAGTTAAGGAACAGCTGAAAGAAGAAATTTAATTTTAAGAAAAAAAAAAGTTAAGGCAGTTTAGTAATCCTAAGTCAAATTTTAATAATGAGGCCAGTGCAATGCAAGTCCTGTTGGATGTTGGACTTTTTAGATGATGGTTTGGAAGAGCCAGTTGTCTATGAGGGCTACATCTGCAAGAGATGCCAGCTGATCCACAACAATGGTGTAGAAATAAAAATACATAGTAATATAAATTCTAAGTAAACACGTAAATGTAGAAGGATTAACACACTAAAAATAACTTGCCTTAATGCTAGAAGTATCAAAAATAAGGTAAGTGAGTTGGAGTTATATGTAGCAGAGCATAATTATGATATTATAGCAATAACAGAAACCTGGCTAAATAACAAAGATGGGGATGAGTGTAACATAGAGGGATACACATTTTTTAGGAAGGATAGACAGAACAGAAAAGGAGGTGGGGTTGCTGTTTATGCCAAACAGGGTTTAAATGTAAGTCATCTTCAGTTGGATGATGAGCCCCATCTTAGTGAGGACATGTGGCTTCGCCTGGAAAATATTAGGGAAAGAGGTCTTATTTTAGGAGTGTGTTATAGACCACCAAATTCAGACAGTAATTTCAACACACATCTTTTTAGTAATATCAAAAAGGCAAGTTTACAGGGGATATTATAGTCATGGGGACTTTAATTATCCAAATATTAACTGGGATAACCTTACAGATGGAGGAGCACAAGAGCAGGAGTTTTAGAAGTAATCAGCGACTGTTTTTAACACAGCATGTTAAAGCACCAACACGGGGTGAAGCCTGTCTGGATTTGGTATTCTGTAATAATCACGATAGAATTGAGGGTGTAGAGGTGATTGAACCACTAGGGTCAAGTGACCATAATGTAATACAATTCTCAGTATTTTGTAAGAGTACAGATGCAAAGACTAAAATTGTTAAGTTGAACTTTGGTAGGGCTAATTTTGAGCAGATGCACAAAGTCTAAGTAGGATAGACTGGGATAAGCTTTTAAATGTGGAGACAGTCGAGGAGCAGTGGAACAGGTTTAAAAATGTTTTACATGTAATGCAGGACAGATACATACCTAAACTTGGAATTAATAGGAAACTAAAAAACTCCACGATGGATTAATAAAGATTTAAAAAGAAGTTGCAAAGGAAAAACTGCTGTATAAGGCATATAAGACTAATGACTGCAAAGAGAATCGTAGCGTATGAGAACATGAGGGCAACCATTAAGAAGGATATCAGAGAGGCTAAAAGACAGTTGGAGAGGAATATAGCAGATAAGGTGAAAGAAGACCCCAAGAGATTCTTTCAGTATTTTAGTAGTAAAAGAACAGTTAAGGAGGAGGTCAAGTTCATCAGGAATAGTAAAGGGAATTAAAAGATACAGACAATGAAATAGCAGATGCCCTAAACTTACATTTTTCTGAGGTGTTTACAAGTGAGCAAGTGGATAACCTCCAGAGGTAAACAACTACTAAGGAGGTACTGAGGGATTTGGAAATTGTAGAGGGAGAAGTGCTGCTCAGATTAAATAAGATGAAATCAAACAAATCACCAGGCCCAGATAATATTTATCCTCGTGTTCTTAAGGAGGCTAGTGAGTACATATATAAACCCTTGACACATATTTTTAGGAAGTCACTGTGCACTGAGAGAGTCCAAAGGACTGGAAAATGGCAAATATCATCCCATTATATAAAAAGGGTGACAGGGCAGATCCAAGCAACTATAGGCCAGTAAGCTTAACAAGCATCACAGGAAAATTAATGGAAGGAATTATTAAGGATAAGATTGAGCAACACATGACAAGGACAGGAGTTATTCTGAACAGTCAGCATGGGTTCAGAAGAGGGAGGTCGTGTTTTACTAACATGTTGGAATTCTATGAGGAGGCAACAAAAGGATACGATCAAAGTGGAGCTTATGATATTATTTATCTGGACTTTCAGAAAGCATTTGATAAGGTGCCACATGAGAGGTTGGGCATCAAGTTAAAAGAAGTGGGAGTTCAGGGTGATGTTTTTAGATGGGTGCAGAATTGGCTCAGACACAGGAAGCAGAGGGTGATGGTGCGAGGAACCTCATCAGAACTGGCCGATGTTAAGAGTGGTGTTCCACAGGGGTCAGTGCTAGGGCCGCTGCTATTTTTAATATATATAAATGATTTAGATAGGAATATAAGTAACAAGCTGGTTAAGTTTGCAGATGATACCAAGATAGGTGGATTAGCAGATAATTTGGAATCCGTTATATCATTACAGAAGGACTTGGATAGCATACAGGCTTGGGCAGATTTGTGGCAGATGAAATTTAATGTCAGTAAATGTAAAGTATTACACATAGGAAGTAAAAATATTAGGTTTGAATACACAATGGATGGTCGAAAATCGAGAGTACACCTTATTAGAAGGATTTAGGAGTCATAGTGGACTCTAAGCTATCAACTTCCCAACAGTGTTCAGAAGCCATTAAGAAGGCTAACAGAATGTTAGGTTATATAGCACGATCTGTGGAGTACAAGTCCAAGGAGGTTATGCTCAACCTTTATAATGCACTGGTGAGGCCTCATCTTGAGTACTGTGTGCAGTTTTGGTCTCCAGGCTACAAAAGAACATAGCAGCACTAGAAAAGGTCCAGAGAAGAGCGACTAGGCTGATTCCAGGGCTACAGGGGTTGAATTATGAGGAAAGATTAAAAGAGCTGAACCTTTATAGTTTAAGCAAAAGAAGATTAAGAGGTGACATGATTGAAGTGTTTAAAATTATGAAGGGAATTAGTACAGTGGATCGAGACTTGTATTTTAAAATGAGTTCATCAAGAACACGGGGACACAGTTGGAAACTTGTTAAGGGTAAATTTCGCACAAACATTAGGAAGTTTTTCTTTACACAAAGAACGATAGACACTTGGAATAAGCTACCAAGTAGTGTGGTAGACAGTAAGACGTTAGGGACTTTCAAAACTCGACTTGATGTTTTCTTGGAGGAAACAAGTGGATAGGACTGGTGAGCTTTGTTGGACTGAATGGCCTGTTCTCGTCTAGAGTGTTCTAATGTTGCCCCGTTGAACCCATCAGACAGACGTCCCAAACACACTTGTAAAAGCACAAAGAAGATTCTTTTATCATCTTCAATAATAGTTTCCAAAGCACCGCACACTCCACAATTGACAATTCTCCAATCAATAATCAATAAACACAATCCTCCACTCCCAGCAGCTCCGTCCTCTACCACCCAACTCCGGCTCGATCTGCTGAGCTTTCCCACAGTCTTTATAAAGTCTCTGACCCGGAAGTATTCCATCTCCGGGTCAAACACCTTTTTCAGTACTGCGGGTTTCTGTCCTCCTGACTACTAAGTTTTTCTGAGTTAACGTCACCATAATATCATCCTGGTTTTTGGTGAGCTCCACTTGGCGGCACCCAACAGGGCAGAAGAACAGGACTCCATGTCTCATGCTGCCCTGTGGGAGTCCAGGGAACCATTTCCATCCAGGGGAGCTGCCATCTAGCACCCCGGGGGATGTATTGTCCTGAAAAGGCCGCTGTCTTCATTTGAGGGACGTCCCAACCGGACTGAAATGCCGGCCGTCTATCACATAAGAATTAAAGTCAAAGACAAAAATCAGACAAAAAAATTTGAAACCAGGCAAGAAACAAAGATCAATAGAAAAAAGAGTGTTTTTTTTATAATTTATCCACAGATAAGATAAAGCTTGGTTCAGTCGCTGACCTTTTATCCCGTCATGCCAATGAACTTGAGGTCACAACCCTGGAGATCACGCCCCTAGAGACCATGCCCCTAACAGTGGTTACGAAAAGAGGGGTCCAATATATAAAAGCAACACCCTAAAATTTAGCTCTAATAATGACAGATATTCTTTATTCGATACAATATTAATGATATTATTTACTTATCCATCACCATCTCTTACTACTGTATAACATAATGCAGCAATAAGTTTCATTACATGCTGTTTGGCGCCTCTCTTCCATCTGGTACTCATCTCCACGGCTGTGTGTTCTCTTGTGTAAACCTCAGTCACAGCAGCTCTCTTCTTCTGCTCCTTGAAATCTAAGCAGGTGAGTAACATGGTGTTCATGTCTGTAATAGCAACAAATAAAAGCAACTTAACTTTTGCAGAATGGTATAAAATATTGCTCTGTGACACTTTATATTATTGTCACGTAAAGTGTGTGGCTGCATTATCTACAGATTATAAAGAAGCAATATTTCACTGACACTATCATTTATCAACAGAGCACCACAATGATCCACTGTCTGTCATGTTCATATTCAGCCGACAATTTTAACTTGAGACTTTAGCACAGATTTTAAATCTCTTTCAGGTACTTTCTTGAGATAATTTACATTTAAGAAACTTGAACTAAAATTAGCTTTACAGTCCCCACATTCAACAACTAACAATTACACATTAATCTTTTTATCATTTGAGTTGAGATCTAATGTCTATGAAAGCAATTTCAGCCACATAATATTGTAAAATGGTATTTAAATACAAGTTTTATGTACAATACTAATACATGTAATTTTAGTAAAATATGCAATATTTAAGCCAGATAACCAAGTCTCTGAATGCACCCAAATTTTACACCATGCATACATTTTTTAACTTGTTCTCTTTTTATTATATACTGTATATGTTTCGCCTTCATTTGAAGTACTGGTCACTCTTTTTGGGAAGGTGTCCGTTTGAAACTTTAAAGTGCTGTGACAGATTGGGGTCGTTGTTGACCCCTGAACTCTCAGACACCATGTCAGACATGTCACGTCAGGTAAAGTTCAGAAATAAATTTAATTTCTTGAATAATGTGCACAAAGCACCTCCACAATACCCTCAATAATAAATCAATAATCACAATAATACACTCAATAACCACAATCCTCTACTCCGAGCAGCTGCGTCACCCTTCCTCCCAACTCAGCTCACTGCTGGGATCTTCCACAGTCCTTTTATACTCCTTGACCCGAAAGTGCTCTGTCCCTCAGTCCACGTGATTTCATAGCACTTCCGGGTCAGGTGACAACTCCTTCTTTTCTTCAGCCCGGAAGTACTTTGTCTCTTTTGTCCCCGTGGCTAGGGAGTACTTCCGGGCTATATGGGAAATGCAACTCCCTGTTCTTCCCTGCAGCGTCCCCTGGCAGCCCCCACGGTATTCAGCAGGGCTGTGAAGTAAAACTCCAAGGTCCATGATTCCCTGCTGGAATTCGGGGCACCTCCATGTTGCAAGGAGGACTCCATCTAGCGGTGTGGGGGTATTGGCCGGGATAAACTGACAACCATATACCACAGTGTATACAAAAGACATTCTCGCAAAAAAAGAAAAATCTTATGAATAATATGTGTCAGTTGACTAATTAATAATTTTAAGCAGATCCTAATGGAGGGAACACTCCACATCTAAAAGTTAAGATATAATATCTGCAGACACATGATAATAACATCGTTGAGTTGTTGCATTGTTACATGATTAAGTAAGTCAATTTTTATTATGGGAGTCCTTTCTGAACATGTCATTGGGTATGTTTAACATTTCTCTTCCACCCACAAAGATACAAAAATGATAAAATAAAATTGCACTGTCCCTCTGGAATTTTTTAAAGGTAAAAGCAAGGTCTGCCACAATGTACAATATACAACTAAAAGTATGTGGACAACATTCCAAATCATTGAGCTCAGATGTTTAAGCTGCACTCATTGTTAACAGTAGTATAAAGTAAAACACATCTCCAAATCCAGCAGTTTCCAGCTGAGGTACATCACAGGGTGTTCAGCTCCATCAATGACCTGGCTCAGCACGGCTTTTAGGCTGGTGTGTAAGGTGTCAGTCTGGAGGAGAAGGGGCAGATTAGCAGAGACCTGACATTAGGGCCGTTTTTAATTCACAGAATGTTGCCTAAGTCTCTGGGATTCATGCCACCATATTAGTTGGCCGCTTCCTCATAAGATTGGTTAAAGGTAATCCTTCAATAGTATCCTGCAAGACCTAGGAAAGCTTGTACATTACGTTTAGTCTGTGACTGGTGTCAGTCTCAAATGGCAGAAATTTTTGAACACTGTATTTTGGCTTGTCTTCCTCCCACCACATACCCTTAACTTTTTGCCTCGGTCAATTTGAGAGGAGGTTACCACATGACAAACCAACTCAGGATCCAGATTAGGACCCGAGTGCAGCCATGCCACAGGTGATACCTCAGCACCACACTAGTTCAGATGGAGTGGAACAATGTAAGGTTTTTTTATGGTGGCTGGAGTGCCAATTCTGCCACCAACCACCAAGTTTTTCCCTGCAGGGTGGAGGGCCTACATGCAGGGACAGATGCAGATTAACATCATACCCAGGATGAGTCAACCTGAAATACCATTTTTTTGGAATGATCTGTGGGCCAGTGTTGCAGATGTTGAATAGAACGGCCAAGACGTGAGATAGGTGTTCCTCCCAGGTTTTAAGACATATGACTATGCTGTCTAAATAGGAAGCACCATAGGCACTATGGAGCCACAGCATTCTATCCACAAGACACTGAGGTTGTCCACCCTCAGCATGGGATTAACATTTAAATGGAAGACATGGTTAAGCCGATGGAAGTTATTGCTCAAGCACCACCTTCCTATTTGGCTTAAGGACCAAAAATTATAGGACTGGACCAGGAGCTGTGGCTCTCCTCAATAACTCTGAGGTCCGGCATGCACTGCATTCCCAGCTCAACCTCTGCTTTCTTGGCCTCCTGGAGCTGAAACAGATATTCTCTGACTATGACCCTCAGTTAAATAACAATGTCATGTGTGATCAGTGTCATTTGGTCCAACTTGGGGTCAACAACCCCTGCAATGAAGGCGATTGTGGTTCTATATTCCTTCTTCTGTTGGGGGCTAAGGCTCTCCCTAACATTAAGTTGTTCAGTGTACAAGTCCAGGAGCTTCCACCCTCCTACACATTCTTAATATGATATAGCGGTGTGACTGTTGGAGAAATTTAAGACAAGGGCTGTTCAACCGAGCTTTGCGTGAAACAGTAAGAGGGCTTGGCATAGCCACACAATGGTACATGCCTCAATTAGCCTATCCATTGTCATAAGAATGGATAGAAGACATTAAAAGGCTTGGAGCAGCCACCCGTATAATATGCCCTGGCTGCAAAAGGGTTGGATTTTGTGGAGTTGTGTCTGGTTCAAAGTCCAAAACAGAACTGATGACATGTGGCAAAGAATGTGTGGCTTTAAAGGTCTGGACAGGAAATGACATCATCACAGCTGACAGAACCGGAAGTAATGTCATCATGGGCACCAGAACCCTGTGGAATTTCCCATGAATGGTCTGCAGAGGATTCAGAGAAAAAGTCAGTGCACCTCGCCACCCCCTGGTCAGACATGGAATTGTCACTATTCAAGCCCTTTAGCTGCCTCCCATGCACATATGTGTAACACTGTATTCCATGCAGCACTTCCTTGCAGTGGTAACAGCAGAGGTGTGCCAGGAAGCAATCTTTTCTCTGGGGTAGTGGCTCCACATCCTTTGGGTTGGACTTTGGCCTCTGTGCTCTGACAGTCTGAGCATACTGTCATACTTCAAAATCTCTATCTGAATGATGGTGTAGTGATATTCTATGTTCTCCACCAATCTCTCCTTGTCCAGCCAGGTCCGTGTGTGAACTAGACAGAATAGGTGTTCTGGGAGGGAGTGGACCAAGAAGTCTGCTGCAACCATTTCCACAACCTGCTCAGCGGTGTTCTGACCCATGCAACCAGTGGCTAAGCTTGCTTCACAGATCAAAGGCCTCATGCTGGGCACTTGGGTGCAAATCACCATTCCTGACAGCACAGGCTAAGATCTCCCTCTTGAGAGTGGGGTAGTCCACAGTGGCATGCTCCTCCTTGTTGTAATACTCGCTGGGCCTTTGGTTTTCAGTACCAGGCATCATTTGGAATGGTGTAAAGTATGATGTCATTGGAATAGAAATATGTTCTCTGGATTAATGATTTATGTTTCACTAACTGGTAGTTTGATGGATATCAGGAAACTTTTTCGGTCTGCACAGTATCTAATTTAAAGATTAATGGAGGAAGAATAATGGTATTGACATTATGGCCATTAATTAAACAAATAGGGCTGATGTGGTTTCCTCACATTTGTCAAATTTATTATGTTTTTTTGTAACTCATCTTTATATTGAACATGACAGACATTTCTTTAGATTAAAATAATCTATAATATATAAAAGTTTGGACCCTAAATGGAAACAATTTCATCTACCTACCGCATAATCCAAAGCAATTTGTTTTTCCTCTATGTTTTGGATGAATATTGTGGTACAGTACAAATTAATATCTCAAAATATACAGTTGTTACTCTTCAAAACATGTATATATGCAGGCATCTCTTACCTAGATAAACTAATATGACCTTTGCCCTTGAATCCTTTCATCAAACATCTTTTAATAAGGCATATAGTTGGATACAGCCAGCCTAACACAGTCTTTTAAATGCCTTTTTATCAGACATGTGCAGTTCTATGATTTAATTATTATGATTTAATTATTCTCATTTACAAAAATGTAATGTCACAAAGGTATGCTGAACCAAAATAGGATTTCCACCTTCAGAGTGTTTGATACAACAAGATGATATCTCTCTTTACTCACAATGTCTAGATCTTATTTTAAGTTCAAAGGCATTCTGCGATTCAATGCATTTAGCAATACAAAAATCTCCTCCAACTTTGTTGACACCATTTCAATGTCAGTATTGAAAGAAACGATTTGAAATAAATATTATGAATTCTTTCATGTCACTTAAATCTTGCAACTATCAGTTGAACTCCAGTTTCAGTGTCTTCAGGTGTTCACAAAACTTCCAAGGCTGAAATGCAGCATGGTCAGTGACACCTTGCAGCATCTTTTTTAGGTTAGATAAATGTATCATTTTGCTGTTTCTTAGTTGGGAAATCTACACACCAATATTCATCTTGAATGTATTCACTGCGCTCATCAAAAATTGCATGTGTTTATCCTTTTCTTGCAATTAAAGTATTAGTTCATTCATGTCTGTTAGACATTATAGTTTACCATTCCTTCAGAGCCCAAAGTTGATTCTTGGCTCTGCTGTTCCACTCACAGGGGAAACAAGGAAATTTTGTACTCTCTGACTGTTAACCCAGTAAGATACAAAGAACCTTTAGGTCCAGTTTTCTTGAGAAGATTTTCAATGCTTTAAACATATATTTTAATATTAGAAAATGTTAAACTTAAACAATTTACCATTAAAATAAAATAATTATATTTAATTAACTATAGTGTGAAATTGATGAAAAGAACTCTAATTGTCAGCCACAAAATGTGTTTTGTGAAAAAATGCTATATGATAGAGAAAAGTTGTTTTCATTTTTGAATTCAACACCCAAAATAAGTAAAAATTACATAAAATGCACAAAGAACTTTCTTTCAATTTTTACATGTGTTTATTAAAGTTACTATCGCACATGGAAAACTAGCTAAGGAAATGTGTAAGAGAATGGGGACCACACGCAATGATAAAGAGGATGAGTATATTTGATTTAATTATTCACTTTCATTGTGTACAGACTCATTGGGTGCCAATAAATGTATTATTAGTATTGTATTGCTAGTTCATTATGTTTAGAGTATATTTTATATGCTTTGTGTTGCAGAGCCCCTTAAAGAATATATTTTCAGCACAGTAGATAGTATAGTGGCAGTAAAAAATAATAGACATGAGGATTGAACTGAATGCTTCTTAGAAAGTTGCATTTTTGACTTTCCTTTTTTCTTTCAAAGAAAATGCTAACAAAAGCAAGTACCTATAAGTTACCAGAATTACCATGTTTCTCTGGAGCATGCCATCAGTCAAAACAAGAAATGACACACAAATGTACAAAAGCTTCACGAGATCTGACATTACTCAAGCACTAAATAAACGGGACATTAAAACCTTTCTTTTTCTAAAATGGCAACAGTAATTGTATTTCTTTAGAGCTGTGTGTAAGACATACTTAAATTTGTCCATGTTTTATTTCATCAGTTATTTCATTCTTACAGATCAAGAGCAGCTGAAAGTTGGAAAGAGAGGTAAGGTAAGTGTTTTATCTTGGTAGAGTAATATATATTTCTCTGCTTTCCCCTATTGTATTATTAACATGTAGCCTTAGAATGCCTAATCTCACAGACTTACCACTGTATATAACTTATCCCCACCTTCCCTTCTATATCTATAACCTCAGGCAATTAGATGTAGTAAAAAGACAAGCAGGAGTTAAGTTACACATAAAATAATGTATTACTGATAATATTCATAAATAATAACAAAATGCAAAGTACATTTGAATATTGGCAACCATACAACCTGATAAAATGGTGATGTGTAATTCAGGTGGCACACAGACTTGTAGTTACTTAAAATGTCTCTAGTTAAGGCATCGTTGGTGCTCAGCTTTCAGCCGAATGTGTGTTCAATATGGCAGCTGAGCTGTGCTCTTCATTGTGTTGTCTTCGTCATTACAGGTTAGCAAGAGAGATGCTTCTTCATCATATGTTGGTTAGAGAGAGAGAATGTGGTTGAGCAAGTATATTTATAGATGTTCTCTTCAATTCCTAGAACCAATAGGACATCATGGTACTTAAAGGCCTCTGAGACAAGCCAATTCCAAACATATCTCAGACCAATGGGAGAAATAGTACATTTTAACACCTGCAAACCCCCAAGACCATATGTTAAGCTAACCTGGCTTTGTGTGGGGGATGAGACAAAGACTTTAGCAAAGAAATACTCATCAAACTGGTTTAAGACACATCCCCCCAAATCCTGTCATAAAATTACAAAGAGACAGTTATAAAATGTGTGTGTGGGGCAAACACGAATACCTCTAAATTACATTGGTTTGCCTAAATTATAAATAAAGACATACAAAACATTTATCAAGTTATATGCAAAATCTCACATCACAACAGTAAGTAATTAGGTAGGTGGGATTCTCAATACATTTTTCATTTAAAATTTTATGGAAAATCACAAACTGCTTTTTAGGGCTTATTCTGTTACTTAGGCTTCATAATTCATAAAAAGTGAATTATTAAAATTGATATTTCAATAGACCTAATCCCAAGATTGGCATTAACAAAATATAAAAAAAAACTACAAGACACTAAATCTATACAACTAAAAAGATGTATAAAATCAAAGTGCTAAAATTGAATTGATGTTAATCATGCTGTTAGCTGTTTTATCATTTTTCATTTATTTCACATGTAGCATTTGTACACTTTAATTAAATAAATAAAAAAGACTCCCATTCTTACATGATTCTTATATAACAGTTGAAAGTACAAAAACATCACAAAATGAGATCATACATAGCCTAACATATAAACACTAATATTATGTTTGAGTGTCACACCCAAATTTTTAACGTGTGACATACAGTGCCCTCAATGCAAGTCAAACCTGTTTTGCCAGCCTGACTAAGAACACAATTAGAACACAGTCTATTCTTTCCAAAAAAGTTAATACTGTGAGTGGAACCATCAAAACATTTAAACAAAGCAGTTAACCTAAACTTTCAGTTAACATTAAAATGTTAACTTTAAATGTTAACTTTAATGTTTGGCTAAAATGAAAAATGAGTATGTCTAGGTAATTATACATATGTATAGTATATACTGTATATATTGGAAGAATTAATTATTTTTCATGCAAGTAACTTTAACAAGCCACTCCCCAGAATTCCCTCCGAAATCATCAGCTGATCAACTTCAAATAAAAGTATGTCCGGGCAAGCCCTGACCTTAGCCAAATTATCCAGAGAAATCCTAGTTCTACTAGTTTAGCCACTGCCCTCAAAAAGTCTGATGAAGAGTGTGCTGGTTGCCAATTCTTTGTTGCTATCTATCTATGTTAATTGTTTTACAGTTTGACACATAAATAGTTCATTGGGTAATTCTTTGAGGAAATCTAGGGAAAACATTTGGTCTTTTAAACCCTATTGTTCAAATTTGATCACCCCTGCCTATTGCATATAAGATTTTATGATGTAGATAATTAACCGCACCCCACTGTAAAGAAAGATTTAGAAGATAAAGGTAGAATTAGTTTTAAAGGGTTTCATGGTGCAGCACATCATATCTATCTATCTATCTATCTATCTATCTATCTATCTATCTATCTATCTATCTATCTATCTATCTATCTATGCTTTCAAAACACACACAATCATAAGGCTGTACCAATGAGGTGTGACATAATGTGTTTGTCTGCGGTGGGCTGGCGCCCTACCCAGGGTTGTTTCCTGCCTTGCGCCCTGTGTTGGCTGGGATTGGCTCCGGCAGACCCCTGTGACGCTGTAGTTAGGATATAGCAGGTTGGATAATGGATGGATAATTTGTTTGTATTGAGGAAAAACAGAATGCAAAAAAAGGAGACCAAGCAAATTATGCTGAACTACACAGAGACTTAGCTAATACTATGATGACTTCTCTATGGGAAAAGAACATGTGAAAACATGATTCAAACATTAATCCAACAGTAAAATTAGACATTGTACAGAGCCTGGCAGAAGACAAACAAGCACATGCTGACTCTTTAAACAAAAGAGGGCTTTAGTATGTTGTTCAAGAGTCCTACACGGGCTGCTGTAGACTATTCAGAAGTTGTATAGGACATCACATATGTCTGCTGCAGATGTGAATTTTAGATGGGGTTTAAAACGTTACTCCCTGCTAGTGCCTAACTTACTCTGTAGTTGAGCGGTACTGTATGAAGGAGAAAAGGTCTTAATAATGCTAAGATAACGAGACTTGATAAAATGGAGAGGCACACAATACCGGGATGTAAAGTACATACAGTCTCATTTATAATGCTTTTGAAGGAAGCAAGTTGGGAAACTACCTGTTCATTTTGGATGCTGAAACATCTAGAATTTGTGGGTTATGTTTTTTGCCAGTCCATTGGACACTTTTTTGTTTTGCTTACAATTTGCTTCTGCCACTTTTTATGCTGGAAGTAACCTTGCCAATATTTGAAGACCTATTAATTTTTTTTAAATACTAAATATACCAAAACATATATCCAAAGAGTAGAAGACAAGAAAAATGAACTTAATAATGTCCTCTCACATCACCAAAAATAGGTTCAAATTTTGGACTAACTCGATTATATACATTTTTCCTGTTGTACAGTATATCCAATTTCTTTTAGCATGAAGTACATAAAGATCTATGTAGCAAGTAAGATTAGACTCATGTCACTAGATACAAGTAGTAGTTTAAAAACAATACATTTACTTTTTTACTTAATAAGGTTAGCATCAAAACAAATGTAGAAGCCTGAACAAAATTAAGAAACAACAGCAACAAGCAAAAGCTGCTATGCACAAGTACATCTATAGCTACTTCTGCATTTGAGCACATTTCTGGAAGCATATTTTCTTTCCCCAATTAAATACACCCCAAGAAAATACACCAAAATTAAATAAACCTTATTCTCACAAAAATATACAGTATGTCTATCTATTCCCTAAGTCCACATTTTTCAAAGTAGGGTGGAAGTGAGCTGGTCTTGCAAACAAGAAAATGACAAAAGAGAAAAAATGGATGTGAACTAGCATTTGTGCTTAGATTTAATGCCCATTGTGTAAAGCAGTTTTCTTAGAATAAGCATTTTTTTGTCAAATTAAAATGTATTTTGATAGAAGAGAATTACGTGCATCAGTTTAATATTTATAGCCAAGACACAATAATTTCTCAGTTTTGCTCTTTACTTTACCTAGTTTGATGTCAAAATTAATTCAAAGTTGTGGTGAAGTCATTGCCTCATCAACATCAGCACATAGTCAGCTGTCTGAGATGTGCCTAAAACATGTACAATAAAAAGCATTAAAAACCGTCCTGTCTCATGGATCACTCTACAATGCATACCCATTGGCATAGAATTTACTGGGCATTTTTGTGGGGTCAGTAGATATCATCTTATGCTTGAGAAGTGCTGAAATTGCTGAGTCAAAAAGCTGTGAGTGAGAGTTTGCAGAAGAAAAAAGTTGCATTGCACTAGAACCAGAAAATGCAAAAAAGAATTATATTGTTAATGCTGACAATACAATATATCTTTTACATTGTTTAAAAACATTTAAAAGTCCACTCTGTCTTCTAGGTAAAAACAGCAAATAATTAATGCAGTGATAAACAGTTTTGTGGTTCTTTTGATTGGTGTTCTGGATTATAATATAATTTTCTATTTTTCATGTATTAAAGATACCACATTGGTCACAGACACACCACGTGTGGTATCCTTATCTCAGTTAGAGATAGCAGGCACTGTCACTATCTTACTTCGGTTAAAAAACTGTCAAGATCAGTCAGAAAAAAAATCTATATTTTTAGTAAAAAATTGTCTCTAAAAGCTACAAACATGCAAGGTGTGAACACTGTGTACTGGGAACTGTGAGCCATCCTGCAAAAGTGAATCTTGTAACTGCAAACTTTCATGCTTTCAATTCACTCCATCTCTTAGAAGTAGAATATTCTGCTCTTCACTTTAAAACTGGCTTTTCTTTCACATTAACTTAACCTATCACTCAGCATGGCAGACATATTACACTTATACAAGTACAAAGTTTTAATCTAGTGGTGAAAGAAATTTTTAAAACTATTATAAACGTGCATTTCTGCAAAATTTGCTTTTTGGTTTTTTGGTACCCTTCAAACAATATTGTCATATCACCTCTACGGTCAACTCTGAGCTGGACGGTTGCAACTCTGTATGCAAAAGATTAGCACATCCTCTGGTTTGGGTGACAAAGTAAGCGGTATGCATAAATTTACAATTTGACTTTCTGCAGTTATTGTGGTAGGAATTCTGCTTAAAAAAGAAAACAAACCTCTTGTAGCATTTTGAAATAGTTACTTTTCAGAATTATTATTAAAATAAAATATGTTTAAATGCAACTCTTTAAATCAGCGTTTCTCAACCTTTAAGTATTTGCAACCCGAGTTTTCATAACAGTTTTTTTTCAAATGTAGATGCATATTTTATTATACCTACTTAACTTTTATCGATATTTATCTTACTCTATATTTATTGTCTTAGTATCAGAATGTAGTTTAAGTTAATTTGGTAATAATTTTTACATATTTTTGATTCTTGTTTTCTTTTTTTCACATCTTCGCGGCCTCCTTTTTGTTACTTTGCACCCCACAGGTTGAGAACCACTGCTTTAAATTATTTCTTTCTTATTTCATCAGCACTAAGTTTTTGTTTTGGATACAATTGCTGACAGTCAACAGGTGGAAATCTCCAAAATGACTCAACTCTTGTGAATTGTTTCTTAACCTTCTACAATCTTAACCACCTTTAATATTTAGCAGCATGGATTAACCACCTCCCTGCTAAATCTTTTGTCATTTGGAATAAGTGGTGTGCACCAAAATCATTAACTCTGCATTTACTACAAATCATAATATCTTTTTCTCAGCTATGGGTAATAAGATATTCATTGCCTCTCTGTTTTTTAACGTCACTCTTGTCCTGGCAGCTATTTTTTTAAATGGACCCTTCATTTTTCCTATAACAGTGTATGTCTTTCTATATTTTCCAAAATGATTGATAGAGAGAATGCTGATTGGCTGTCTGTGTATTTGAGATGGACTGTGTTAGTTTGTTTTGTTTTATTTATTTTTTGTTTTCCCATCCTCCATGGTCAACTGGCCATAGCTTCATAGGTCAACAACTGATTAATGGACGGATGTTGCTGGGCTTTATTTATGGAAATCAGTTTCAAGCCTGCCTCGCAGTTAGAAGACCCGGGTTCAGTACCTGGATCCTCCCTGCATGGAGTTTGCATATTCTCCCCGTGTCTGCGTGGGTTTCCTACAAAGACATGCATGTTAGGTGCACTGACAATTCTAAAATTTTCCCTAGTGTGTGCTTGGCGTGTGTGTGCGTGTGCGCCCTGCGGTGGGCTGGTGCTCTGCCCGGAGTTTGTTTCCTGCCTTGCGCCCAGTGTTGGCTGGGATTGGCTCCAGCAGACCCCCATGACCCTGTAATTAGGATAAAGCAGGTTGGATAATGGATGGATGGATGGAGTGTCAAGCCACTCTGTTTCCTGACTGTTTAAAGAAATCTGTGTCTTCATCTGAACTTTTTATGTAATTATCAAGGCATAAACTTTGTTTTTGTATCTTCTGAGAACTTTTCATAGCATTCTGTGCATGCACTCAGTGAATAATGCTATGCAAAAATAAACTAAATTGAACTGAATTGAAGTTTTATCATATTGTTTGTCCCCCCCCCCCTTTTATGCTACATTTATTTTACTACATTTATTTGTTTTACTATTCTGTTCATTTTGAATTTGTCTTGTCAGTAAATATTTTTATTTTAATACATATAATAGAACATTTGGAAATCAGGAGGGCTGAGAAGTTTTCACAATAGTCCCTAGAACCTTTACAGTCAACATGGGTTTTTATTTTTTTGTTTGTTTGATTTTTACTTATTATTTCCCAATGTAGTGCATTAATAATAATGTAAAAGCTTTATGACCATTAATATAATTAAACATATTTATATGTAAGAATGATGGTAAAGCAAAAACACCATTTGAGTCAGTAAGTGGTTAAGTTTCCAGCCCTTACAGGAACTATGCTAATGCTTATCTTGCTCCACCACAGGCTTGCATATAAAATGAAACTTTTTTTTTTTTTTGGCTCTTGTCTCTACATGCTGCATATCCTGTTATAAACAAGAGAAAGCATTCTTGCTATGCAAGCAGGCCTCTGAATGGTAAGTGGATTGAAAACGCTGTTTCTTAATCTATGTGCAATCTCATTACATTTTCTTGTATTTACAGTATATTTCTCAAGTGACTCAACGATTAAATGAAACATTTCTGGTAGCATTTACAGCTGAAATAAGTCAAATGTCTGATATTTTTTCAGTACTGTTATCTACATCCTCTTTTACTTCCTACATGTTTTGTTTTCATAGATTAAAATGTGCTGACCACATTTAAGCATGCTTCTTTAATGTAAATGTTACTTTCTTACTGCAGTTTTACTTTTTGTTATCTGTGAGTTAAATGTGAATGCCTGAAAGTGGGATAACTTTGTCTGATTCTAGATATGGATCCTCTTAGCCTTGAACAAAACAGGAAAAGTATTTGAAGAAACCCATGATTAAGACTGTATATGCGTGTCCATGTAAGGTTTGAGGACAACCGAGTATGACAACATTGTGTGTTCTTAGAGGAAATGGAGCCACATCTCACATGTAGATTTTAATGTATGATCAATGCTGTTTGTTATTTCAATAGCCAAGGGAGCATTATTAATGTAATATGCAGTGATTAAGACATCTGCTAACTGCACTAGGTTCTGGGAGTATACAAAAGCATATCGTGTTATATGATAAACTGCTGCTTTATGCCAAATTAAGGAAAGTGAAATAAGTAAAATCAAAGGTTTTTTTTATTTAATAATTGTGTTTCTGAGAATCTTTACTATACCTTATTACCAGTCCAGTTTTTTCATATTCATTTGGCAGTTCCTCCAGTAAGTGCCACATATTGAACTGATTTTAGGAGTAATTAATGTCCTCCTTTTCAGTTCCATTCAAAATAAAGGTTTTTCTAATAAATACACTTGCATTTGCAAACAAAAAAATTCTGTACACATTTTCAAAAATTATGTATTTAATTCTAAACAAAAAAAAGTGTGCTGCAGCTTATAAATACATACTGTATCTCTGAACATAAAACACCATGCAGTTTACATTTAGAAGTGAATCTGTATCTGCTTTTAATTATTTAATTGCCTAAATATCATTAAACATATTTTTAAAAGCCCATCTAGACATATAATACTTTTTGTTGTACTAGTAATATTCACTTTATTAGTCTTCACATTAATAAATTCAACCAGTGGATTGATTTAGAGAGCAAAATACATACACAGACATGTTTATCTTATATGGTAGCTGAAAAATGTGTATCTTTAATGTTCATGTTAAAAATGGTCTGTTACTGTATTTGTTTTTAAAGTATTTCTTTTTCTTTTCTAAATTCTGTAATTTGTGAAAGGCTGCATGTAATAATCTTAATTACCCATAGGTAATCTCCAAGAAATAGATAAATAAATTAAGGCACCTTTAATTGTCTTCTAATTTAAGTCATGATATTATTCATTGAATGCAGTCCCAAATAATAACAATTACAGGAGAAATTTGTTCAGTTATTGGAATGACAGAGCCTATAATATGTGGCTGGAATGCAAACTTGCAGTCAACATGGCCCTGTCAAAAAATTTGAAGATAACATTCTCACATCTCAGCTTAATGCAATTCATACTCATGGAGAGCTGGACCTTATTTTGGCAATATCAAGCACAAGTTAGACTCCAGCATTGGACAGGACAAAGTCTATTTCAATGGCTTTCCATGAATACATCTATCTCCAGTGAACTATCAGTTAACCTAACATGCAAATTTGGGATGCCCAGAGAAGAACAACCTATTGTATCATAGGGTGAACATGCAAACTTTACTGTAATTGGGATTTGTGTTCAAAGAAGTAATGCGTAGGACTGCATTCAAGATCCCATACTTTGACTTTGCACATTTTAAATTAATCACCATATTTCGTTGCAAAAGTTCAGGATCCACAGCTGTTGAAACTTCAGAATCTTCAAGGGAATGGTGAGTTTCTAATTGCCATATTGCTTGCAATATTCACCTGCAGCAACATAAAAAAAATGAAACACAGATGCCAACAATAGTCAAAGAAGACATACATCATTGTCCTAAAAAATGTCATGCTTAAAGATTATCATCATCACCACCACCACCAGCACCACTCTACCCATCTGCACAAAACAAAGTATGTAAAAATCAAATTAAGGCAAAAAATTTAAGTGATGTTTGTTGGAAGTGTCATTCTTTTCTAACTCAGCAAATTATGCATACGGCATTTAGATCATGTAGAGGTTGAATACACAGCAGTATCTGGTGAGACATATGGCAAAAACCAAGTAAGTTATTTTTCACAAATTCTTATTGCACCAGAGTTGAAGACACAAATAAAATATGAGCAAAATGGATGACTGGTGACCAAGAAGGGTTTTACTTTTCTCAGACACTGAAAATCATTTCTGAAGTTGATTGCTTTGCCAATTAAACAAATTACACCTTTGTGTAATTTGAAAAAGGGATAAATTCTATGGCTGAGAGAATCTTTATAAGCATTTAAACAAGACTGTGTAGGGAAGAAAAATAAAGATGATATACAAGCAGGATGAGCCCTACTTCATTAAAGACAAAATGACACAGCCAAAAATATAATTTTATTTTCTAAACACGAAAAGTAATAGAAAAGCTTGCTAATCAACTAGAAGCAACAATAGTAACAAACAAAAACTACTGCATATACACATCTGTAGATACTTGTTCAAACATGCATATTTGTGAAAGAAATCATTGCTTACTTGACAGAAAAAAAATCCAGATAAAACATGGACAAAATATGCAGTAATCAAGGGGCTGGTCTCCATGCCAGTAGTACAAGGCAGACAGGCAGAAACCAACCCAGGAGAGGACAACAATACAAGTAGCACAGAAAAGAATAAGCTAAAGATAAAATAGGAGCTGTAAAGCACTATATCTCTCCATGATCAGATTTTAAAAATGTATACCTTGTGAAGCAGTGTTCTAGGAAATATAGCACTAAATGCATGGAATAAGCAAAATGTTTGCATCTAAAGGAAGGCTGCAAATTTTATTTTAAAATTCATACAAGTAGTTATAATATTTGCATTTTTTCTTAACTGAGTCAGAAGAGTTTATAACACATTACAGATCTGATGAGTTTAGGGAAAGACTAAGATAGTCTTTTATTGCATAGGGAAGTATTTTGGGTTTTAAAATTAAATACCAGCAGTTTTTCTGTGAATCATCTATTTGTTCCTGGTTTTTCCTTTTAATCCTGGAATTACTAATATAAGCTGTTCACAATATGTGAACATCATCAAGATCTGGGTTAAAAAGCTAGATGTGGATTGTAGCAGAATATGGGTGCAGGATTTGGTTCAAATCTCCTACTCCAGTTATAAGACTGATAGTGTACACTGAAAAGATATTAATTTGTGACATAGTATGTGACAGTTGTTTTTTTAATAAGGGGCTACCCATTAGCATGCACCTGATTTTTATGATAAAGACAGGGAAGAGGCTGTATTCATTGAAATAAATGTTTATTTCAGATAGAGAATTTCAGGATTAAGTGTTTTCCGTTTTTTTTTCCTCCTGCTTACAAATGTTCACCTGATCATTTGACTTTTGACTGCTTTCTCAGCAGCATTAGGAGCAAGGTGGGGAAAAAGAACTAACTCATACATGGTAAGTTTAGGATTGTCGGTCAGCCTGATAATGACATTTTTTTTGGATGTAGGAATAAAACCTATGCATATATGGTGAGAGTGTACAAACTCCTTATAGAAACTGAGGCATGAGAAATTCAATTTCAATTAATTTTTATAGCATTGTTCACCAAGTACAGGCTCAGAGCCTTGCATGAGGCAACAAACCAGTTCTCCACCTTCTTCTTCTTCATTATCATCATCTCCTTCTTTTTCCTGCCACTAAACCTTTATAGAGTGAAATGTTTACCTACCTGCCACATCCTCCTGCCTCAAGCCCTTCTCCTTCATATTTCTCTCTACACAGTCACCCCATCTGAATCTCTGGCTGATCTTGATGTTCTCCTTGTGGTAGATCTTCTACAGATTTTTTTAGTCATCTCCCCCTCGTTTCTCCTTACCATGTGCCCATGTCATCTCAATCTAGGTTCTCTAATTTTCTCATTGATCTTTACTATTTATTCTCCCAAGCCCACCTCATTTAAATTCTTTCAAATTTATCTTCCTCTCTTTTGCATGTTACTCATGTTTCTGCCTTGTAGTTGAACATTGACTATTACTGTTAAATTAATATTTACATTCATTTTGCCTTGAATTATTTTATCACATACCACTGACATTTACCACCATTTTTAATTCTCTCATATATTTCCAATTTGGAGCCTGTCCTTGGGTTCCAACTGACCCCAGTTATTTAAAGTTATGTTTCTTCTTAAATCCAAGCCTGTTCTATCTAGTGTTAGCAGTATTACCTTCCTCATCAAACTATATAACCATGACTTTCAATTTTCCAGCATTTATTTTCAGTCCTCACTCTTCTAAAAAAAACACTCCCACCATTTGTTCAGATGTTAAAAAGTGAACTGTTTCCTTAATTTCCACTTTCCGAGAAAAGGCAGAAGTTTATTACAGTGATGTTTAGAACAAGTCATTTCCTCTCTATCCTGAGCAAAGCCACGGTTCTCATTAAAGAGAAGCATCCCCATAGCCTGGTGCTGCTATCAACAAGTTTGTAGGTGCTTTTTCCTTTGGGTAATGACTTGTGTTGACATTTTACCAAACATATCTTTTGTAATTACAGACAGAAAGATCAAACTTGGCCTCATCAGGCCACAAGACACTCTTGCACATGTTTTGTAAGATTACATTTTTTTTTTTTTGCAGTTTGTTGAGTTTCTGTGTTTCTTTTTCTTTCACTCTACCCCTCGGACCTGTTGAAAATAAAGTAAATTACTGAAATATGTAATGATTGGCAAGTTACTGCAATACTTTCCTGCAGCTTCTTTAAGGTTGTTGTTGGCTAGTTTGTACCCTTTCTAATGTTCTATTCTTCTCCTGTTATCATTTTCGGAAGGTCATCTTTGCAATATCTGAATGTGCCATGACTGTCTGTGCAGTCAGAGATAGTGATGACTTACAAAATGGTTCATTTTATAAACAGAAGAGGTGCTTAGAGGTTACTTCTTGTGGGCTTCCAGTGGAACTTGTGGTAGATGGCGTTTTATTTTCAGAGAATTTTTTTAACATTTTGGCAGAGTGTAGGTAATGTGTGTAATATGTTAGGTTTTCAGCCTGCTGCACAAAAAATGTAAACATCTCCATACAGCGCACCAGTTTGTTGCTTGCATTTTTCGGTAACAGAGATACTTATGTGTGAGCAATATATAAGATAATATTCTAAAACTTTCTGAACCCAAACAATAATATACTGTATATAATTATTCCTAATTGTACTAACTCAGTGCAACAAAAGTGTGGTACTCAGTGTGAATTCAAACTGCTACACACAACACAACCAAAAAGGGCTGTTTCACAAAGAGAAGGAACACATGTTACTAGTATGTACTTGGCTCAGTGATACATTTTGTTTGATAAATATAATTAAAAATGTATGCAAAAGACATGCAAATATTTATTTATTTATTTATTTTTTTAATTTATTAATTTTATTACAATCAATACATAGCAATCAAGTTTTACAAAAAAAAAAAAGAATTATGCTAAGAACAGATCGATCCCCACCCTTGAGAGAGAGAGCAAGCCAAACGGTGTAAAATTTAAGGCTTTTAAAAATACCTAAATCAACAAATTCTCTGTGCTTTATAAAATCATTTCAAAATATTACTGATTAGATCCTGCCATGTTTTGAAAAAGTCTGCACAGATCCTCTAACTGAGTATTTGATTTTTTCCAATTTTAAATAATATAACACATCAGTTTCCCACTGACTTAAAAGAGGAGAGTTTGGGTTCTTCCAGTTTATCAGAATAAGTCTGCGTGCCAACAGTGTAGTAAATGCAATCACAATTTGTTTGTCCTTCTCCACTTTAAGCCCCTCTGGAAGAACCCCAAACACAGCTGTTAATGGGTTAGGAGGATTGTGAGTCCAAGACTGTCTGAGAGGTAATTAAAAATTTTGTCCAGAATAATGTTAATTTGGTGCAGGCCCAGAACATGTGACCTAGTGAGGCTGGGGCTTGGTTGCAACGTTCGCAGGTTGGATCATGCCCTGGAAACATTTTGGAGAGTTTTAGTCGAGACAGATGTGCTCGATATATAATTTTAAGTTGTATAATTGTATGCTTTGCGCATATGGAGCTCGAGTGAATACTCTGCATTGCTACTTTCCACTCCTTTTCTGATATATTAATTGAGAGATCTTTTTCCCAGTGTACTCTTGGATCTTTCAAAGGGAGGGATTGTAAAAGGATTTTATATATTGCAGAGATGGAGTCTAACTCCTTGAAATTGAGCAATAATCTTTCCAGCGTGGATGAGGGTGCAAGATGAGGAAAATCTGGAAGGTTCTGTTTAACAAAGTTCCTGATTTGAAGATAGTGAAAGAAATTTGTAGCTGGAATGTTAAATTTGGAATGTAATTGTTCATAGGATGCAAAGACGTTGTCTATATAAAGATCTCTAAGCAAGTTAATTCCAAATTTTTTCCAGATATTAAAAACTGCATATGTTTGTGAGGGTTGAAAGAGGTGGTTCTTTTGCAGGGGTGCCACAGAAAGAAGCTTCTCCGTCTTAAAATGCTTTCTACATTGGTTCCAGATTCTAAGTGAGTGGAGCACAATTGGGTTATTAGTGTATTGCCGATAACGTGTGTGCAAATATTTAAATTATGCATAAACCCACAATGTAAAGTTAAACATCCTGAAAATTTACTTTTATTTTTCATAAAGAGAACAATGTAAAGTTAAACATCCTGAAAATTTACTTTTATTTTTCATAAAGAGATTTATTTTGTCTATCTCTGTTTAGATTAGTTTAAATATACAGTGGAACCTCGGTTCATGACCATAATTCGTTCCAAAACTCTGGTCGTAACCCGATTTGGTCGTGAACCGAAGTAATTTCCCCCATAGGATTGTATGTAAATTCAATTAATCCGTTTCAGACCGTACAAACTGTATGTAAATATATATATATATTTTTTTAAGCACAAATATAGTTAATTATACCATAGAATGCACAGCGTAATAGTAAACTAAATGTAAAAACATCGAATAACACTGAGAAAACCTTGAACAACAGAGAAAACTAACACCAAGAGTTTGCGTTATAGCGCTACAAACTGCTCGCTAAAAACACTTTTTTTAATGAATTTTAAGCACAGGGAAAAAAATGAACATTTGAAAAATCCGTAATTTAGTAAACCACCAAGAAAAGTATCATTACAACAAGCACGCTACAAACCGATCACTGTAAATAGAAGTGAAAACAAAAACAAGACTGGTGCATTCTTTAACGGCCTTCTCTGCCTTGTAAGTCCAGCCCTCTCTCTCTAGTGTGCCTGTGTGTGTGTCTCTCTCTCTCACACACCTGTGAGTGCGTGTGTCTCTCTCTCGTGCGCCTATGTGTGTGTCTCTCTCTCTCGTATGCATGTGTGTCTCTCGCGCGCACCTGTGTGTGTGTGTTGCACGATCTCTCTCTCTCTCACTGCACAGGGAATGCACAGGGAGAGACTGAACACGTGCGGAAATCATCGGTGCACACAAACTGAAAGGGAAACATGCTTGTTCGTATACCGAGGCTGTGGTCGTGAACAGATGCAAAAGTTTGGCGAACTTTTTGGTAAAAACCGATTTGTACGTGCTCTGAGACGTTCCTGAACCGAGGTTCCACTGTATGCCTAATGATTATTTTCTAACTGTATCTATGTGAAATGTGTATTTTCCAAGTTAGTTATAAGCTTGTCCTCATTAAATGAAATCATGCTGTTTAATTAGATATCTCTTCCTATGTCTTTCATCTGAATGCCTTTTTTGCTTTAAAAGACGTCTGTGTATGAAGGTGTTCAGAATTTGCAGGTTAACAGCAGTCTTATGATTTTTACTTTAGGTTCAGGAGGTAGAAAATAAGCAGGAAACTATCCAAGGTCATTACCAGAAAGTCAGACATCTTTTTTAAACAAAGACAAGTATGTGAAACAAAAAATGAAGTAATACAGAGCAGAGCAAGAGGGTCGAAAACATAAAGAAAATGCCCATAGCCAAGCCAAAATGAATGATGGAAGTCAGTGAGAGACAGAATTAATTCAAAACCAAGTAGTCTTGAATTGAAAACAACAAACCACATAATAAGAGAAGAATTAAAAGGAAAACTCAGACAACCAAGAAATGTGCTATGCTGACCTTTAAACTGTTGTGGTAATGACATCACACATTGTACACTCCTGGCCATTCTGCCTAGCAGCAGTCTGGCATCAAAGGTACAAAATGGCAGCGTCCATATAAAAAATAAATAGCATATAAATAGCACAGAATAATGTACTCTGTTAAAACACATTGTCACGCTTGGGTCAGAGATTTGCACAGAGACACACGAGGTCGTGGAAAGAAGAAAGATTTATATTCAAACACTGCAAACAAACATTTGTCTCTTCAAACTTGCTCCTTGACAGAGATGACAGTTTTGTTTATCAATTAAAAGGTAGCGTAAGTTTTTTCTTCTTCAAATGAATACGCGTCAGGGGCAGAAGCAGTCTGAGAGAGAGAAAGCAAAACAAATCAATACCAAAACTGACAGGTGCTGCACAAGGCTTTGAAGTCGGCGGAGTGCCGCGCAAGGCTTGTATTACGCGTTATAGCGCAAGGGTAAGGAGCAATGTGAGAGTAGTCAGTGTTTCAGGGGTTGTGGTTTTCCCAGGGGTGCAATCAACCCTCCAGCTCACAACATCTAAATAAAAAATAAATATGACCACACAATTCCTTGGCCTCTAAAATGATAATTATTTTTAAAGCAAAGAAATAACTGTAAAAAATGCAATCCATTCGAACCTGAAAACTGCATATTAATGTTTACATTGAAGAACAGGATGGAACTAATAATTGATTTATCATAATGTGAGCATCTTTTCATGTTTCTTCACACCTAGAATAATTCCATAATATATAAAAGTGATGCATTTATTCAATACGTCATACATAGTGGATATAGAAAAAAGGGAGAACATAAACTCTCAAAATAAAAAGACCACAAATACTTTCCGAGATTCTGCACCTAATTATAAAGGTTGCTTCCACATCTGCTCAATGTGGCTGTTTCCTCTCTTTCAAACTTCTCTACACACTACACACAAGTACTCCATTGCCCCGTCTGTCTGTCATTCTTGCCTTTCTTCCCCACTGACATTAAACCTTCCCTCACCTCCAGCAAAATCAATGCTTTTATTTGTAAGAGGTTTCCTTTAAACCCCACATTCCTATTAAGTCCTGGAGAGATAGTGGAGTCATTTCAAGAATGGTTCTAGAAATCGAGGCCACAAAGCCAGAAACCTGCATACCTGAACCTTGCTCTGCCTTAAAAATATAAATGCGATAAATTAGATTTTTAAAAGGGCAACACTCCAGGGACCATGAACTGTTCCACAGTAACATGGTTGTTGCACCTGCCTCCTGCTAGCTTGCTAGGAGCTCTTCTCTCCATTTAAATCTTTGCATCCTTGCTAGTACACAATTGTTAAAAAATTGTAGAACTGCCCCATGTGTACACTTTTTATTGAAATGTAAGCTGTTTCAGCCTAGTGAATATCCTGACAAGGTACAAAGGTAAGCGGTAAACTACAAGAGGTTAAAAAATACATAAATAAACAACAGGAACTTAACAGCTATGCTTGAAGCAGTTGTCTTGTCACACAAGCTTTTGACTGTCAGAAACTTGTGTTTGATTCTGTTGTGGCTTTGCATCTGCCTGACCTACCCCTGTCAGAGCTTCTTCCAGTTTCAATGTTAGTTTTGATAGTGTAAGAAACCATACTCGCACATGCTCTGGCTTTCTTTGCAGTTTCTCTGAAGGAAAGACGTACATTTTAATTGGTCTGTCTTCTGATGTTGATGGCCTTTTTCACACCATTATGATAGCAATATTCAGTGCAATAGCGTCCAAATGATACTTAAGAGGGTGCAACAACACTTTTTGCTCCAGCACTGCTTTAATGCAGACACAGGGTTTGTAAGACATCAGGAACAGTCAGGAAAGCAATAGGAATTGTTTGCATCAACTTTCAAAGCTTAATTAACTTCCATTGTTGCCCAAACTCTGTAAATTGTTAACCTATTAACCTGTTTCCAGAAAAAAGCTTTTTTGTATAACTCCAAAAATGACATTATTTTTCAGTTTTTGGTAACATACATTTTTTAGTACCACTTACCTTTGTACCATTTCACTTTATTCATTGGATTTGAACTGTTTAAATTTCAATAAAAACTGAAAAAATTGGGGGTATTTGAAAACTTTTGAACAGTAGTGTGTGTGTAATAATGTTTAATAACCAATTATGTGTATAAAGTAAACAGTATTTGTATGTCTGGCTTACAGCAGAAAATTTCTTTTTGGAAAAATACTATCATATTTAATTAATCTTCAAACTTATTATTTATTTTTATTAATGCCTATAGTGTAATACTATTTAATACCAAATAAATGATCACTGAAAAATATATTTTAACAAATAAAAGAAGAGAACAACTAATTCTTCATAGCTCAAATAACACGACTGATTCAGTAAACTGACATCAGGATAAACACTGAACCTTCTTTTTAAAGAAGTTGTGTGTAATTACCTATTACAAAGGCATGCACTGTGCTGTTTGTATTTATTATTTGCTCCAGTGTGTAATAACAGACAAAATTGCAATAATAATGTTTAACCTCGTCAAAGTGCACATACGTAAAGGCTACAGTGGTGTGAAAAACTATTTGCCCCCTTCCTGATTTCTTATTCTTTTGCATGTTTGTCACACAAAATGTTTCTGATCATCAAACACATTTAACCATTAGTCAAATATAACACAAGTAAACACAAAATGCAGTTTTTAAATGATGGTTTTTATTATTTAGGGAGAAAAAAAAATCCAAACCTACATGGCCCTGTGTGAAAAAGTAATTGCCCCCTGAACCTAATAACTGGTTGGGCCACTCTTAGCATCAATAACAGCAATCAAGCGTTTGCGATAACTTGCAATGAGTCTTTTACAGCACTCTGGAGGAATTTTGGCCCACTCATCTTTGCAGAATTGTTGTAATTCAGCTTTATTTGAGGGTTTTCTAGCATGAACCGCCTTTTTAAGGTCATGCCATAGCATCTCAATTGGATTCAGGTCAGGACTTTGACTAGGCCACTCCAAAGTCTTCATTTTGTTTTTCTTCAGCCATTCAGAGGTGGATTTGCTGGTGTGTTTTGGGTCATTGTCCTGTTGCAGCACCCAAGATCGCTTCAGCTTGAGTTGACGAACAGATGGCCGGACATTCTCCTTCAGGATTTTTTGGTAGACAGTAGAATTCATGATTCCATCTATCACAGCAAGCCTTCCAGGTCCTGAAGCAGCAAAACAACCCCAGACCATCACACTACCACCACCATATTTTACTGGTGGTATGATGTTCTTTTTCTGAAATGCTGTGTTCCTTTTACGCCAGATGTAACGGGACATTTGCCTTCCAAAAAGTTCAACTTTTCTCTCATCAGTCCACAAGGTATTTTCCCAAAAGTCTTGGCAATCATTGAGATGTTTCTTAGCAAAATTGAGACGAGCCCTAATGTTCTTTTTGCTTAACAGTGGTTTGCGTCTTGGAAATCTGCCATGCAGGCCGTTTTTGCCCAGTCACTTTCTTATGGTGGAGTCGTGAACACTGACCTTAATTGAGGCAAGTGAGGCCTGCAGTTCTTTAGACGTTGTCCTGGAGTCTTTTGTGACCTCTCGGATGAGTCATCTCTGTGCTCTTGGGGTAATTTTGGTCGGCGGGCCACTCCTGGGAAGGTTCACCACTGTTCCATGTTTTTGCCATTTGTGGATAATGGCTCTCACTGTGGTTCACTGGAGTCCCAAAGCTTTAGAATTGGCTTTATAACCTTTACCAGACTGATAGATCTCAATTACTTCTGTTCTCATTTGTTCCTGAATTTCTTTGGATCTTGGCATGATGTCTAGCTTTTGAGGTGCTTTTGGTCTACTTCTCTGTGTGATTTCTTGATTGAAACAGGTGTGGCAGTAATCAGGCCTGGGGGTGGCTACAGAAATTGAACTCTGGTGTGATACACCACAGTTA
Source organism: Polypterus senegalus (assembly GCF_016835505.1). Lineage (NCBI taxonomy): Eukaryota > Metazoa > Chordata > Cladistia > Polypteriformes > Polypteridae > Polypterus > Polypterus senegalus. The sequence goes on from NC_053154.1 coordinate 179,878,149, forward strand.
GGTTATATTTTAACAAGGGGGCAATTACTTTTTCACACAGGGCCATGTAGGTTTGGATTTTTTTTCTCCCTAAATAATAAAAACCATCATTTAAAAACTGCATTTTGTGTTTACTTGTGTTATATTTGATTAATGGTTAAATGTGTTTGATAATCAGAAACATTTTGTGTGACAAACATGCAAACGAATAAGAAATCAGGAAGGGGGCAAATAGTTTTTCACACCACTGTATATAATGACAGCACTAAAAATAGTTTAACATGTACAGGGATAGATTCAGCCCTGCAAAGCTGCAATGCGGAAACAGTTGCTCTGGTTTCTCTGCTCTTGCTCAATGTCATTAATGTCAATGTCATATTTAGTCATACTAGTGATAAGGATAGTGGCAGATATCAGTTGTCTTTTTTAAGGGTAATTCACAATAAATGTTGGACTAAGGAGAGGTAAATGGAGAAGGAGATCAGTGACCAAGGTTATGAGAGAAATGTAATATTTCTGTTTTTAAACTGATCTGACATTTTCATACTATGTTCTCATGTGACATTTGGTAATGGAGACAACAAGCACTAAAGATGAAGAAAATGTGCATTACCATTTGGCATACTACAATAATGCAAAAATCTGGTAGTGTAGAATGTAATATTTGTGCCTCAAAATAAAACAGAACTATGATCTGCACAATAATTCAGAATAAAAATGGATTTTGGCTGCTCACCACTGCTAGTAGATAAATTTGTAATGTTAAGGAGATGCATTAAATACACAACCAGATGACATGCAAAGAATATGTATTGTTATTTTCTAACCTACTTGATCTAGGCCAGGGTTGTGGGGTTGGAGCTGGAGACAATCCCAGCTTGCATAAATCAAGCCAGCCCATTGTAGGGTGAACACACACACACCAAACACACACTAGGGCCAATTTTGCATTGCCAGTTCACCAAACCTGAATCTGTTTGGGCAGTGGAAGGAAAACCCTCACAGACATGGGGAGAACATGCATATTCCAAGCAGGGAGGACCAGGGACACAAACCCGTGTCTCCTTACTGTGTGGCATCAGTACTACCACGGCCTTGCCATGCCACCCATGCAAGGAATAGTAAGTTTAAAAAAAAAATCAAAAATGTGTAGCTTCCAGAAAAATAAAAGCAGCTATCACACATCTTCCATCTGGAATCAAACTCTGGATCTTTTATTATAAGCAAAGAGATGGCCTAGAGAGCTGAACAATGCTATACTAGCATTGGATATTATTGTTTTTATATGCAAAAAAGAAACCATCATTTTATTGTTAACTTTTAACTAGCAGAATGTAAACCAATATACAGTATGCATGTGCAAGAAAACATTGTATACAACAAAATTATATATACACAGTATACTTCATATCCATAGTCCTGTGATGCAGTATTGGCCCAGATATTGCCTGTGTATGGAGTTTGCATGTCCTCCCCATTTAGGCATAGGGGCTCCTCCAGATATTCTGCTTTTTTTCTCTCCAACCTCCCAAAGACATATATATTAGGCAGTTTGGCTTCTCTAAAATGGCCTTGTGATGGTGAGCAAGTCTGTGCATAAGAATACTCTGTTACAGGTTAGTGCCTGATTCAAGATTGGTTCTCATCTTGCTCCTGTGCAAAAAATAAGCTTCAGTCTCTGTTTAGTAACTACATCAGGAAGCGCTTTTATTGTTACATGCAGATTGGAGAGCAATACAGTACTGATACCTAAATCTACTGGGCACTGCATGTGAATCAGTAAAATGCATTTAAAAAATTCACTGTATATTGTACAGTGACCATGCAGACATATAAAATCCAAGGATAACCTTTTTATCCATTCATTTATGAATACATTAAATAAGCAGATTAGTTATTCCAAAACTGTAACCAATCAAAGGGTTTACTAATTACAGGTACATAATGACTATAATTGACAGCTCTTACTTAATCTACTTAGACATATATGTGAAACAAATTATGTGGCAGATATATAAATAAACGTCAGAACACCACTTTATTAAAACAATTACCTTTGTCATGAAAAACTATGACATTACCTAAAAATTACTAAACAAGCTGTATTATATTTTATATTTTCAGAGTGTTTGAAATATAGTTAAAGTTCAGGTCAAGCCAAAGACTACAAAGGCTGCAGAAAAGTACAAGTAGGAAGAGAAAAAGTTACTCCAGGTAAGCAATTGGATCAATCTCACATGGTTTAACTAATCAAGTTGCATTGCTTTTTATATATGGTGACTTCTGTTCTCATTACTTTTTTATTACATACTTTTCTAATTCCTTACTGGCTATTAGTCTATATAATAGTGTCCAATTTTTTTTATTTCTCCCTTAGTAGAGTAATAAAGGCTCTAAGCCTATCATATCTTGTAGGATTAGAAAATGCTTTTGTAATTTAACAGCATTTATTGGTCTGTTGCCCTTGTATGTGTAGTTATTTCCCCTGCAGGCCTTCACATATTTATACATATTGAATGCTTTTTCCATTAGTTAACCAATAAAGTTTACATCACACTGCTCTTTCAATGAAAAAGGCTTTTCTTTATTGGCACATGTTTAGGGAATCAGTACAGATATTTAAGTATATCGCAGTGTTCTCCCTAGCATCTTTTAGCGCTCCACCTGGCTAATTTGGGTGAGTGCCTGGCTGTCATCTCACATGACATTGCAAGATGACAGCCGCAGATCTACAGGAACAGGAAGATCTAGTGATCTGCAGGGATGGCAAGGGACAAAAGGGCGGGTGGGCAAACATTTTAGAAGCAGGATAGCAAGTGGAGAGGGGAGAGGCGGGGCAGGATGTTGCTGATCACTGGATACTGAAGAAGCTAATGGGGACGAGGCAGAGCAGATTTCACAAGCAAAGAGTATGGGGAGGTGGGCGGGTGAGAGGAGGACTGCTGTGATACAAACCTATAACACCTTCTATTAGCATTCAGGATTAAAATGTATGCAGAGTCAGTGTAAATAATAAAATAAAAAAAGACTAGTGGAACCAGCCTGTCAGATATCAGAAAAAGGGCGCCAGGAAGTGATGTCTCTGTTCTTAGTGTCAGTGCAGTCTGTATAGTGCTGCTAAGTGTACAGCTGCTCTCTTCTTGTTCAGTACATAGTAAACCAATACATATATACACCGTTGTTTAACCCTTAAACCGCCACATACTTGGGGGTTAATGCACTCCTGGACGCCAAATACTTTTTAAGTAAACGTCACAATTCACAAAGAAAATGTGAAATTTTAATGGAACACGTATTTTTTTTTCCATGCAAAGAGCATCACAATTACTGCAGAATTGATCATTTTACACACTGCCAATGAAGTGTAAAAACTTAAAAAAAAAACTACTGTAACAATCAATTATTATATGTACAAGGTGCAACTGATGCCATTGATGAAATTCAGTAAATCACTGAGCCAACTGCACTTGAACTGGCAGCATGCAAGCACACAGAGGCCAACGCTGATGCTGACAGGCTAGTCTAGTGCAGCGGCTCAATCCCAGAGACAGTGAGGCTGCAGTGCTGCTTGAGTCGGCAGTGGTCATAAGCTGGCTGCTCAATGAATATATAGCACTGACTGATCTGCTCCATCGTGCTGACAAATCGCTCTGTGAAGCGACTATAGCAGGTTGCGGCATTTAATGAATGTACGTTTAGGAAATATACTTGGCCCCTATTTGCTGGCAAATTGCAATGAGACACGACTATAGCTGGTTGCAGCATTCAATGAATATACATCGCTGAATATACGTGGCTCCGGCATGCTGACAAATTGCACTGAGAAACAACTTTAGCCAGTTGCAGAGTTCAATGAATGTACGTCACAGAATGTATGTCGCCGCATATACTCTGCTTCGGTGTGCTTCCAAATTGCACTGGAAACCAACTTTAGCCAGTTGTAGCATTCAACGGATGTACTTTGCTGAATATACTTGGCTCCAGTGTGCAACAAATTGCATTGGTAACCGACTATAGCCAGTTCCGGTGGTTTAAGGGTTAAGCATTAGGTGTGTTCTGTGTGCAAAAATTCTTGTAGCACTCACTGTGGTTCCTGTTAAAGTGACTCCCTCTGCCATTTTCATATTTGCTCATACTGAGGGTTTTGTTAAAGTGACCCGTCTGCCGTTATTATATTTGCTTATATTTGGACCTGTGTTTTGCAAAAAGTGTGCAGAAACCCTTGCAACACACACTGTGTCCTGTGCAAAAGTTTTGTCACTGAATTGTTGAGGGTTTTGTTGAAGTGACCCATCTGCCATTCCATCTTGCCCTACCGTAGTGTAAGTGTGCATTGAATATCCAACAGGCTCCCACTTTCCCACTCAAAAGCCTTATTCTGCTAATTTTACTTCTGTAAAATTACTTTACTTCGGTACTGCTAATTTTTTTCCAAATGTTTTACCAACATGAGCAAAAAAAGTGTTCAGAAAACAACACTGCTCAGTTATTTCAGAAAATAGATGCCACAAACTAATGAAGGTGCAGCGTCAACTCCTCATGTGGCAATTTCAGACAAAGACATTGCAGAGGCTGGTCCATCAGGGGAAATCTCTTCAGCACACACTCTGTCAATTGATAAATCTAAGCACCGCTTATCCAGCATAAACAAACAATGGTTTAAAGATTTTAATTGGCTAATGGTCAAAGAAAATGGTATGTGGTGCTCATTGTGCATGAAATATTCAAACAAACACCCCCCAAGGAGGGAGTTACCTTGGGTAAACATGCCATGCACAAGAATTTGAAAAGAAAGCTTGCTGGACCATGAAAAAAGTAAAACGCACAAATAGTCTTCTGCTGACCTTTTAGGAAAGCGTGTACTACATCAAACTGGAATTGGTCAAACTGAAAGACATGTATCTGTGTTAAATAACTTACAGAGAGATGCCTTTCTGGGAGCTTTAAGATCCATGTATTGGTTGGAAAAAATGAGTTGCCACATACAACATTGTTTAAAAAGCTGTTGGAACACTGTAAAGAAATGAGTTGTTCCATTTTACAACATCTAAATGTTGGTAAAAATGCACATTACACCTCTGACAGAATAATGCAAGAGCTGCTGGACGTCTTAGCATCAGAAATAAAGTCTAACATACTGTAAAATATACACGCTGAAAATTTTTTCAGTATTCTGTGAAATGAAACCACAGACATCTCAGTTGTAAAACAATTATTTACATTAAATATGTTTGCCAGGCCATTAAAGAGGTCAGAATTAGTTTTGTAGCAACCCGCAATATGATTGATGGCAAAGCGGAGACTATAACCAACACACTGAGTAAGACTATGGACACTCTAGGCTTGAAAACTGCAAATCTGGCTGGACTAGGGTCAAATGGAGCGGCTGTTATGATTTGGAAACAGAAATGTGTGGCAAAACTGCTTAAAGATAAAACATCTGAGTGCCCAAACAGCAGCTGCTGTACCTTATTTAACAAAACTGAACGACATCTTTAGGCAGCTGTTCTATTTCTTCCAAAATTCTTCAGTTAGGATGGCTGGTTTAATGGAAATCCAAAATATTCTGAGCATTCCCCAGATTAAGCTGAAAATGGCCAGTGACACTAGATGGCTGTCTCATGACTCTGCAGTACAGTCACTACGACAGTGTATGATGAGTGTCATAGCTGCGCTGGAAAGAGAGGCCATTGAATGAAATGACATCACAGCTGAAGGATTAAGCAGATGTATTAAAAGTACAATTTTGTTCCCTCTCTTATGATGCTTTCAGACGTATTACCTTTGTTGTCCAATTTACCTATGGCTTGGCAAAGGCAAGATGTCAATCTTAACGAAATTGAGGCAGTTTTGCTTGCCACAAAATTGTCCATCATGAAGTTGAAAGACACTCCTCTGAGATATTTTCAAAGACTTCATCATTGTCTGGCAGAAGAATGGTCACATCTCCGCATTGTTTATACACAGAGTGATGTAATGTCATTCAAAACTGCAATATATGATAAATACCTAGAGACAGTTGTCAAGCACCTAGATGCAAGATTCCCTGACGTGCCAATTATTTCCAGCTTTTCAAAAGTTTTCAATGCAGAAACTCACGATTCAAGTGAGTCTGCTGAAATTCTTTTCGATCATTACTCCAAAAATGGTAGCCCTCCAATTTTAAAATTTGAAAGTAGCAGACAAGAATGGACAGTTGCGTCAAAAATGATCAGAAGTTAATAATACAAAGACTTCAGTCCAAAACAGATTTTACTAAAAATGGCAATGACATCAGAGCTCAAAGAGTCGTTTCCAAATTTAGACGGACTACCTCATATTGGGCTAGTGATCCCAGTGAGTACAGCTGAATGTGAAAGGGGGTTTTCTGCCCTTAAAAGAATCAAGACATGTTTGAGAAATCACATGAATCAAAGCACACTAAATAATCTAATGCTGAACTCCTTGGAGATCCTGGGCCTCTAGTAAGAAAGGAAGAATAAATATTTAACTAAAGACACCTTCTGCATATTCAAGTTGGCTTTGAAGAATATTTTTTTATTTTTCTTTATTAGGTTTCCTATACTTTTTTTCATTGTTTTCAGTTTTCTTCCCGACAGTGACAATACTTGTGCCTCTTGGTTTATGTCATAACAATTGTTATTTAAAATTTTTGTTAGGGTTGCAGGATCCTGAATTGGATACTTCTTAAATTTAATAAAAATATTCTGGCACAAGTATCAAACCTTAAAAAAGGAAGTCATATTGAGCTTTGAAAAATAATTAATAATAATTAACTAATAAAAATGGTGCACATTTAATTTTCCCCACCTCCAAATTTACCTGTCCCACCCCACTCGGCTACTTTTTCATGCCACCTGGCTGGAAAAAATTTCTTGGGAGAACACTGCATTGTAATTCTAATTTGGAGGTAAGGCAGACAAGAAATACACAGGTATCATGGTAAGGAAGACGGAAGTTTTGAGATAAGGTAATAATACTAACTGATGATGGTGACAGAGGGTGTCACTAGAATAGTTTCACTATTCTTTTGTACATGTGACAAATGGAACTTACAAACTTATGATATCTGACAACTCTGATTGCTGATTATAGTTGAACAGATACTGGGAGAACTGTGTGAGGTCCCAAGATGCCTACTTTGAAGGGGACTGAGGCATCATTGTCTTATGTATAATGTTTCTTGTATCTTGTATCATCTTCAATAAATGTATCTATTTTTCAAATCACTTGGCCGAATACTTTCTGGGCAGACCTTGAATGTATGTATATACTTGTATATACCGGGGTGCTCCAGCCATTCCAACCCCGACACAAACAGGCTTAGACACAAATGTTGTATAGCACACATTTATTTTTTCCATGTGGGGAAGCACTTTCTTCACTCCCCACAACAGCACTATATCTGCAACACCAAAGCACAGTGCTTTCGCCTCTAGTCCTTTTTGCCTCAACTCCTCCTCCCAGGTTTTGTCCTTTTTCCTCCTGACTCTGGCTTTTTAGTAGTGGTGACTGGCCCCTTTTATAAGACACCCAAAAGGACTCCAGGATCCCAACAACCTTCTTATGGTGGCACATCCTGCTGTGACGGAAGTGCTGCCAAACAGTGCCCAGTAAATGTCCAGGCTTCAATCCCATGGCCCCACTGCAAGCCAAGGAGGCTGCCCTATATATATATATATACATATATATATATATATATATATATATATATATACTGTATATATATATATATATATATACTGTATATATTTTTGAGCTTCTGTAAACCATTAATTTCACCTTTGGGACAAGTACAATGTCATCTATCAGACCCGTGTCAAAGTGGCTGTTGCAACACTTACTAAAGCAAATACCTGTGTGTATCATGAATTTGGTGAGATCTTTTGTGTGGTCTCAGTGATGTTCTAATTACAGGGGTAAGCAAGACATCACTCAGAGTGCAAGGGTGTGAAAATGTTGAACTTGACTTGGGGTATTCTTGAGAGAGTGTAGGAGTACTTGGAGAACCCCTAATCCTGCCAAAAATATCTCCTCTCTAAGAGCAGGTAGTGTTAGAAGCATGTACTGGGTGCATCTCTGTGCAATAACAATGCTACAGAGGTAATAAATAGACATAGCGATAAATGTTAGTGCCACCTAATATTGCTTGGATGTTTCAGCTAAAGCAAATGATGAGGATAACACTTTTGAGCTGGATAGCAGTGGAAATGCTTTTTAAAAAGGACGACAAGATGGAGTGCTCCAGTTAGCATCACATTCAGCTGCTCTAGGAAAATGTCTACCTGCAAAGAACAGTAATATCAGTAGTTTAGCATAAATTATTTTTATACAGCATTTACAAGTCCAAGTTTTTTTAAACATAAATAACTACAGTACAGTTAAAATATATATATACAATATTACATGAAACCATTTAACAAAATAATACAAAAACACAGTGCACTAAGGACAAACATAAACTTTATAAGTCTTTATAGGCTTTTTTAAATTTTGAATCCTTCATAACAGGACAATCTCAAACTGGCTAAATCCAGTTGAGGATCATAAAGGAAATGGCACCTGCCCGAACAGCATCAGGTGCAAGGCAGGAGCCACTCCAGGACAGGATACCAATTTATTGAAGGAAACATAGATATGCATGGTCCTGAGCAGGGTCAATTGAACAAATGTGTATATGTTTCGGGATATGAGAGAAAAACTCAAGCAGGTAAGGTAAAAATCTACACAGACCTTGCCTCTAATTTAAACACAGGACACTTCCTAATGTGATTAAATATTAATAAGTAAAAGTGTGTGTGTATACATGCATGTGTGTGTGTATGTGTGCATGAGTACCCTACAATGGACCTGCCTCTTTTCCAGGGTCTCTGCTTTGCACCTAGTTTGCTTTGGCTTTGTATCTCCCAATAACAAAATGGATTTAGAAAGTAGAAATATGAATATCGTCCATTGCAGTTTCATTAAATATTATTTTGTTTTTTCCTTGAAATATATTTCTGATTGAGTACAGTGGCCTTAGAAATGTAAATTATAATGTGTAAAATATAAACTCAGTGAAATTGATGTGTGTTAGATTAATTGGTAACTTTAAAATGGCAGAGAAAGAGTGAATGTGGACATGTTCAGCAGGGTGTCATGTGAAGGACTAACATTATTCCAGTCTACCACCAGATGCTGGCTAGAATCCCACTTGGAGATTGTGAAGAAAAGTTTAAGAGAATTATTATCATAACAAAGGAAATGCAATGGTCATTCAAATTAAACAATATTTCACTCACTCACTGACTCATCACTAATTCTCCAACTTCCCGTGTAGGTAGAAGGCTGAAATTTGGCAGGCTCATTCCTAACAGCTTACTTACAAAAGTTGGGCAGGTTTCATTTCGAAATTCTACGCGTAATGGTCATAACTGTAAGCTATTTTTCTACATATACTTTAATGGAGTTGAGCTTGAAAGCCATGGGAGGTGGAGTTTCATGTGACATCATCACGCCTCCCACGTAATCACGTGAACTGACTGTCAACGCAGTACGTAGAAAACCAGGAAGAGCTCCAAAAAGCGCTGAAGAAAACATGCATTATATAATTCAGAAGGCAGCGAAACAATAAGAACCGAGCGAGTGATATGTACAACCATATTCATGAGTGCTACTACTTCAGAAACAAAGCACGATGTAAACCTAAAGTTTAAATGAAGTTCGTAGACAGGCTGCCGCTGGCGTTTGTCATGCCCATGGGTAATGCAGGATACAAGTTTAATGAGAGGACGAACGAGAGTTTTGATCACTTTGTAACTAAGTTAAAATTGCAGGTGAGGGGGCTGTGCTTATGCACATTCCGAGAGACTGTGTTTGTGGGGGATTGACAGTTAAGGTGGGTGGCAGAGTCACGTCATCATCTCCCCTCCCATTCATCTCATTTCGCTCTGAGCTGCGCTCGCCAGCTAACGCAGTGTTACAACTTTGTGACGCTGCCACCAAATACTCACAGAAAAATCCACAAGTTAATACACATGCTGTGTCTAGAGTTTCTCCACACTGAATCCTCCAGGCACTACTTACAAAAGGTTACATTGACAATCGTGTTATTTTTAAAATAGTTCCTTTTCTTAGCACAAGCACAGCTGAGAAGCTTTGATGCATGTGCTCCATAACGCGTTAAAAATCACGCATTTAATCACAAGCAAAGGGGAACTTCTGTCAATGCATGATTTCCTGGTACACCGATTACATTGATCAGCGCTTCCCAATTCATTTTAGCCTCGCAACCCCTTGGTTTGAGAAGAAGTATGAAAAAATATGAGGTTAACACAGAAAAACAGATCACCAATTGAAGCTTTATGAATAATCGATTCGCCATCAATAATTGTTTTGGTAAAGCCATACTCAGTGTAATCCTCCTTCCATTTTATAATTTTTCCGCCACTAGCCATGATTAAATGAACGGTAAAAAAGTAAGAGTGAAGCGAGGGTGACTTATTCAGGCAGGCAGGCGATAGCTCAATAGCTCGAATTTGAATATAAGTAGCTTCTATTTAGTCACCAGAAATATCTTTGTTAGGAATGGAAGTTGAATTTAGTCTTTAAATTTCTATGGTAAAGAAAAACTTATGCAATGATGACTACATTTAACTATATAAAGTCAAAACTTGTATATATAAAGTCATTCGCGAATATATAAAGTCAAAACTTGATTATATAAAGTCACTGTTGGAATAAATAAAGTCAAAACTTAAATATATAAAGTCAGCATCGGAATATATAAAGTCAGCGCTGGAATCTATAAAGTCAAATCTTGGATATATAAAGTCAGTGTCGGAATATACAAAGTCAGCGCTGGAATATCCATCCATTTCCCAACACGTTGAATCCGACCACAGGGTTCTGCTGGAGACAATCCCAGCAAACACTGGGCGCAAGGCAGGAACCAATCCTAGGCAGGGCACATGCATCATTTTCAAAACATTAACCGAACAGTGTTTTTTTAATTTATTTTTCTGAATACGTTTTTGTTAACTTAGTTCAGTTAAGAGTCGTTTCAATCAATAGATTTTGACTTTCACTTTATGTATTCAGGAGTGAGTTTACTGTATATACTCCGATGTCCACTTTATATAATCAGGAATGACTTTATATATTCTGACGCTGACTTTATATATTCCAGCGCTGACATTATATATTTAGGTTTTGACTTTATATATTTGGGAATGACTTTATATATTCAAGTTTTGACTTTATATATTCTGACGCCGACTTTATATATTCACAAAATCAATTTATTTGCCTGTTTGGCACCCAATAGTATATGTGTGTGTATATATGTGTATATATATATATATATATATATAGATATGACAACAACACTCATATCAAAGACAAAACAATTACATTAACAATCATGTTACGTTATTTTTAATTTTTCCTTTTCGCTTTCATAACTTCTTTAACACACTACTTCTAAGCTGTGAGCGTAGGTATTCTGCTAGTGTATATATATATATATATATATATATATATATATATATATATATATATACAGTACATATACTGTACTGTACTGCTTCAAAAAATTAAAGGAACAATTTAAAATCCGAGTACAGCATCAAGTCAATGAAAATTCTTGGATATTTATCTGGTCAGTTAAGTAGCAGAGGGGGTTGTTAATCAGTTTCAGCAGCTTGGGTGTTAATGAAATTAACAACAGGTGCACTAGAGGGGCAACAGTGAGACGACCCCGAAAACAGGAATTGTTTAACAGGTTGGTGGCCACTGACATTTTCCCTCCTCATCTTTTCTGACTGTTCTTTCACTAGTTTTGTCTTTGGCTACGGTCAGGTGTTGCTACTGGTAGCATGAGGCAATACCTGGACCCTACAGAGATTGCACAGGTAGTCCAGCTTCTCCAGGATGGCACTGCCAGAATGTTTGCTGTGTCTCCCAGCACAGTCTCAAGGGCATGGAGCCAGTATCATTTGCTGAGCTGCCAAGAAAAATCCACAACCCACTTCAGCTGAGATGCAGGCTACCCTGCAAACAAGTGGTGTTGCTGTTTTATGATACACAATAAGGAGGTACTTGAACAAAAATGGGCTGCACAGTGGAGTTGCAAGAAAAAAAGTTTTTCTGTGCCAACGCCATAAAAGAGCCCACTTACAATATTCCAAACGGCATCTAGACAAACCTCAAAACGTCTGGAACAAAATTCTTTTGAGTATTCATGTAGTAATGTCACAACCATAAACACTGTTTGGAGAGGATACAACAAGGTCCATGATGAAAAGTATACCATCCCTACTGTGAAGCATGGTGGTGGATCTCTGATGTTCTAGGGGTGTGTGAGCTAAAGCAGAACAGGTAACTTAGTGTAAATTGATGGCAAGATGAATGGATCATGTTAGCGGAAAATTAGAGGACAACTTGCATTCATCAGTCTGAAAGTTGCGCACAGGATGCACTTGCATCTTCCAACATGACAAGGATCCAAAACACAAGGCCAAGTTGACCCTTCAGTGGCAACAGCAGGAAAAAGTCAAGGTGCTGGGAGAAGCCATCACCCTCTCCTGAACTCAACTTTATTTAGGCAATTTGGGGAGATCTCAGACGTGCAGTCTAGGCAAGACAACCCAGGAAATTATTGGACCTGGAGGCTTTCTGCCAGGAAAAATGGGCAGTTCTACCACCTGAGAAAATCAAGGGCCTCAACCAAAGCTATCACAAAAGACTGCATGTTATCATTGATGCTAAAGGGGGCAATAAACAATAGTAAGAACTAAGGGTACTGTTTTGTGACACGTTATAGTTTATCTTGGATTCCATTAAAAGGAAATTAAATGTCTTTTAAAGTTTGGTATACACTTTACACATTCTGCCAGGGTATGTAAACCTATACACTATATATATATATATATATATATATATATATATATATATATATATATATAATGTTGACTGTTTTCAACAGTTAAGAGTTATTAGAGGATTTGGAAAAAGCACAGTGTATAAAAACTGTGTACGCACAAAAATGTGTATACCTGTTTTCATGCATTGTATAACAACTAAACTTGATGTAAAGTCACGCACGCTTTCTCAGTCTCACAGCATGCGTACACAGGTTTTTGCTCAGTTTTGCAAACTGGCAGAACCCAGCATCAAAGTAGCGCAACTGTTCATGCGTGGGCTCTGGCTTTACAAAGGTAGTCTTTGAGGAATTGTGCTCTACCTGCTCCATTTTAAGTTCTGTCCACCCTCGGGTTTTTAGCCATAGGAGCTTTTCAACATGAACATATTGAGTGATTGGGTATTTCACAAACATCACTGAGTCGTGCCATTCCAGATGTATAGGTTAGTATTATCTGCTTGTCATCCAGATAGATTTACTTACAATGTGGTTGAACTGGCAAACATGACAGTTGTGATCTTGAACCCGGACACAGGCAGATGGACAACATAGTTCCACCACACACACGTTTATTTATAATAATATTTACAAATAGTGCTCACGTGCACCCCCAGTGCCACTCGCACCGTTCCCCCAACTGTCCAGGCCACACAAATCTAATGCCTCTCTCTTGGCCGCCTCCCGTCCTCTCTCCAGCTCTGTCCTCTTCCACCCGACATCCACTGCTGACTAGAGGGAGACGGCCCCTTATATGGGAACCCGGATGGGCTCCAGCTGCTTCCCGGCAATCAGTCCTAGCCACACCCCAGTGTGGCGGAAGTGCCGGCTGCACACCCGGAAGCCATCCGGTGTCCCTGTTGTCTTCCCCCCAGCACTTCCTGGTGTGGCGGAAGTGCTGGGCTCCAGAGATATGCAGGCCTTGGGGCGCCGCCTGGCGGTGGCCACGGGTCCCTACAGGGCTGGGCTTCCAAGCCCTTTACCCGAGGCCCCCAACATAACCAGGATGGACGCCCCCTTGCGGTCTGGAGGAGGCACAAGCCCTCCTTTGGTCCTCCTGGGCAGACCACACAGTACAAATCACAGCAACCTATCCAGTTTTCCAAATATAATCGGAGCAGTCAACCGCACGCACATTGCTACTGCAACGGTGCTGGACAAGTTACATCAGCCACGGATGAAGCACCAAAAGAATGAGCAGACATTACATCATCTATAGCAGGGGAGCCTTTAAAAATGGCAACTCCACACAGTCGCAGGTACTTCTTTCAACTAGTGTGCCAAAAGGCAAGTAAGTTCTTTTAAGCTCAGTGAGTCACCTCAAAGAGCCATATAAAGAGCAAAGAATCTATCCATTTTGGGGCTTGGTGCCGACGCTACACTATAAAGGCACTTCCAGAGAATTAATTTGCTTATGTAAATAGAAAGCATTTCCACTCTATTAATGTTCTGCTCTATAGTCCACAGAAACTGTTTTGCATTGTGTAAGCATATAGTGTGCTGTATAATGTGGCACACAATCATGGCTTGCCCATACCTGAAACGCTGCAGTATGATGACCCTGAGCCATCAAATTATCAGCCAAATTGTACAGTATTACAACTTCATTTGAATGTAATATGCAGAAGGTAAAAACAGGTAATAAAGCACAGCATTTATTTATTAACCAATTCATTTAATTTGTGGTCAGTATCACAGAGTACAGACCTTATATTCCTTAGTTCACTGGCCACATCTCTTACAGCATCCACTATTGTATTGTGTGCCTCGAGAACAGCATACGTCAGAACATAGGCCAAAGGTGTGTGGGCACAGCAGCACCATCACTGCATCCTCAGCATGGGGGTCAGGTTTTGCAATATTGTCTGAATCACAATAAACAGACAGTGGGCTGTGATTCTCCTTTTCGTTGTGACTTTAATATTTGACAACTTATCTCGGGCACCAGGCGACTTTCTGAACTAAAACTTTCGAGTGTCTGTATCTGTATCACTCAATCAACTTCATTTTGTTCCTTATACCACTGCTTAAGCCAAAATATAGTACATTTTTCCTTGCCTCCACTTCACATTCGCTGAAATTCTTCTTTTTTCCACATGCTTGTGCCATTGTATTTTAACAAAATACTGAATGGAAGTGTCTATTTATATTGATTTTTATATTCACATAAGCAAATTTCTGGGAGGACATGGAATGGGGCTGTAGGCGTATGCACGTGCGTTAAATTTCGTGTCCATTTGGAGGCATAAAGAGAAATTGGCATACACAGTTTTATGCATCTTTTTTTGTTCATGTGCACATTTCCAATTTTAGTGTGAATTTTACACAATGCATTACACATGATGCCCGGTATCAAAATGTATGTGCAACATTGTAGTAAAATATGATTTTACATGCAGCAGTTTTTTGCATATGGTAAAGGCAATATAAAAAAGCAAATAGAAAAAACTAAATTGTGTTTTGTAAATTGACTACCCAAAGGCACTGGATTAAAAAATCAAGATCTATATTTTTGTCAGCCTTTATTTTGAATTCTTTTAAAATCCGGTAACACTTTTCACAGTGACAGCCTCCAAATGCAAATTCCACACTCATTTCCAGACCTTTGACCTGCTTAATATAATGAGGGAACTGCTCCTACCTAGCTATTTAACAGCTGGTCAGTCAAATGTCCATATACTTTTAATCCCCTGGAATTATGCACAAAAATGTCTGTCATTCCTAAATAGTGCAAAAGATATTTTTGACAAACCCTTAAAAATTAAAGCTGAAAGTCTATACTTCAATCACATAATGACTGTTTAATTTCAAAATCCATTGTGGTGGCGTACAGAGTCAAAATTATGAAAATTGCGCCACTATACAAATACGAGCGTTAATATGAACACAATAATCTAACCTTTAAAATCTACCGCCCTAAAGCTCCTAAATATACGCGGGCTAGGTTAATAGGCACTTCCGAATTAGACCCATATGAATGAGTTCGGATATGAGTTAGTTGCCCAGAGATACTCATACTGTAGTTAGTTCCCGACTTGACTCTGCCGTGATGGGCACCAGATCCCTCGAGTTAATAATCAAGTAAGAGTGATAGAGCACTCAGCAATCGCAAGTTGCATTTACTTATTACAACATAATATTGTGTGAAAATAGTTTATTAAACGTCCAAATTTAATGTACAGTAGTCGTTAAATGTACAAATAATATCACACATCTTTTATTAAAAAGAAGTATTCTTACACTTTAAATTTAATATCCGGATCGTGACGTGAAAAGCAGTTAGGATAAAGATCAAGTTGGAAGTGTTTTTCTTTAACACCGAGAGTTCAGAATGCGGGCGGAGCGCCCAGCTTCTAGAAAACAATTTATCTCTGGGAGGCTTTGTAGAAGGAAACATCGGCTGCAAGAGTGAACTATCAGCTGGTTACAGAAAACCAATCATTTTCATTTATTTATACTTGCTTCTGGATTAGGAAGCGGGCATTCATGTCAGGGTGTGTTTCAGAAGTTTTCACATGAACTAGTGGTAACTGTCTTCATCCAAGTGTTTTGAAATAACTTGCATTCTTCTTTTTTATCTTTTAAAATCCTCTAATATTTAAGGAATATGTTAAACAATTGTCTCGTGGAAACTTCTCAATACAACTTTTAGTAGATATCAAGATGAGCTGTCTTATATAGCGCTTTTCATGGTTCGCATAATCGCAAACCTTTTAACTAAAGAATTATTTTCTTGCACAAGGCAAGAAAACAACAAGAGGTAAACATTAGGGTAACCTGCTTAAAAATCCGTTTGAAATCAGTAATACTAAAAAGCATCACCTCCGCGCAATACTGAATTTAGCTCTTGTTAGAAAAAAATGTCTGCTGTTCACTTACTTGTTTTCTTGTGAGTTTATTGCCACCGATTTAGACACTGTTGTCTTGACTTCAAAATCTTTCTGTTATAGATTAAACATGTCTAGAATTCTGATAAAGCTTGAACGACTGTGAACAATAAAGCGCTTAAATGAAATAAAAAAATAAAAAACTTGTTTTACGCATACGGTTATATACCCATCTTTTTTTGGAAGTGCTTTAACCAATTTAGGTTGAAAATTAATAAGTCTATATTAATTAAACAAACATAAAACAGAAGCCAACCCAGTTTAAGACAACCATTTACAGGATCTTTTTCTGATCCCAGCCTAACATTCAGAAGACTTTATTTCATAGGCCCAACATTATAAATCCAACCTTTATTATTCAAGTGGTTATAGGCATTATTGTTATATTTAGTGAAAGAATAACTCTATAAACAGCAACATTCTATTAATAAATTGTTGGAGGAATTGGAACTTTACTTTTATCCATGTTTATTTATTTTCAGTAATATCTGATTATGGAAAAAATAACAACAATGATATATATATATATATATATATATATATATATATATATATATATATATATATATATATATATATATATCAATAAACCAATTATTAAAAATTTAAACTAAATCAAGATTTTTAATAACCTTTCCTAGCCAGTTGAAATATAAATGACATTGTTCAATAATAATGGCATATAAAAAGCATACAAGTGGGGCACATTCTTTATGTGCAGTATTTGTAAATGTTCCTTTTTGAGCTCAGCTTATCAGCAAGACTTTCATTTTATTGCCTCTTAACAGACAACGCCTTTATTTGAACATTAGTTCTTTCAGTCATGTGTACATATTTAGCTGTAAATCTTATTTGGACACTTGGATTCATTCCAGTTGTTTGTTGCCTTTTTAAACAGAATAGATTAACTGACTCTCTTCTATTCCCATGGCTTTTGGCATCTCTCTCCACAGAACAACACAAAGTTTTACTTTATATTTTAGCTTTTCCTTTTTATTTCTTGACAGTGGGCATGTCTCTAATAATTCTCCTTCAAATGCAATATCTGCTGTAGACAGAATAGGTTTAGTAATTAACAAAGCAAAAGATTACATTGGTAATACATTTTAATGACTTTTATGAAAACACATAACTTTCCTTATAGTTAGATACCCATCAGATTTATTTATTTCATTAAGGGTTATAGATAGTTAGAACAAGATTATGGGTAGCATCAGACACAAGGTGGAAACTAAACTTGTTCAGACAGTAGGCCTTCTTTACATTCACATTATGCTAACACTCATAACAGGCCAATTTAATGCAACCAGTCAGTGCAAGATATGGGAGAAAACTGAAGAATGGACACAGGAAGAATGTGCAAGCACCATACCGATAGTGAATAAACTGGGATTTGTAGACAGGAGACTGGAAATCTATCTATCTATCTATCTATCTATCTATCTATCTATCTATCTATCTATCTATCTATCTATCTATCTATCTATATATATATATATATATATATATATATATATATATATATGTTAATTATTTTGCAGGTTGACACATAAATAGTTCATTGGGTAACTCTTTGAGGAAATCCAGAGAAAAAGTTGGTCTTTTAAACCCTATTGTTCAAATTTGATCACCCATACCTGTTGCATATAAAATGTTATGGTATAGATGAGGAACCCCACCCCATTGTAAAGAAAGATTTAGAAGCTAAAGGGCGAAATCATTGTAAAGGGTTTCATGGTGCAGCATATCATATGTTCAATTCCCTTTTGTGTGAAATGTGAGTGCACTCCCTTTGTCAACATGAATTTCTCCTGGGGATTCTGGTTTTCCCCAGTAATTTAATAATATAGGTACTTAACAAATCTAAATGTGTCCATTGACACCGAGGGTTGATATGTGTATGACTGTGTCTTCTGACACACTGTGTCCAGGGCTGGTTCCTATTGCTAGGGTAATATTTGGCTCTTTATTATTCTGTACTTAAGAAGTAGGTTAAAAAAAGGATTTAAGAATATTCATTGAAAATGATCAAATATTTATCACTTTTTCATGTAACAAATATTATTTATAGTTAGCTTCTGATATACTTGGTACATTTTTATTTGACTGCCACTAAAATGTGATAATAGCATATCATAAAATTCTTAAAACTGTTTAGCATACTTTATAGTTGGGGGTGGGGGTTTGGAGAGCCTTTCATGGCAGCAGTAGGAACAAAACATCAAAAAGCCTTCAGACTGGGAGTCGGTATGTAACATATAACACTGTTAGGACAAGTTGGAATTTCCCAATAACATAAAATGCTTGCCTGCAGGCATGTCAAAGTAAACCTGTTTATGCAGAGAAAATCCATATGTATTGGAAAACTATACAGACTTCACACCTCCAGAGAATTGGTGCATGCAGGCCTTGAACCCAAAATGCTACAGTATACACAGCAGGCAACTTTGATAACCACTCTGACACCATGATGTCCAGAGATTATATCATGAATACAAACTGACAGTAAGCTAAATTATGTCACATGGGTAGTGAAGATCTCATTTTATTTAAATGCCATATTTTAGCAAATGCCAAATTTAAAAAGAAAAACATGGAAAACAGCCACAAGTTAAATGTGCAAATTTTCTTATACCAATTAAACTCAACTAAAGACCAAGTAAGGAGACAACAGATGAAGCTACACACAGAATAAGTCTGCAGGACCAGATGGAGTCAGTCCTTTAGTTCTTAAAGCCTGTGCTGACCAACTTTGTGGTGTCCTCTGTTACCAGTTCAGTCTTGCTTCATGAAGTGCCACTGCATTGTTCCTGTTCCAAAAAAAGCAGGCACCTCTTCACCTAATGACTGCAGACCAGTGGCAGTTATGTCTCACATCATGAAGACCTTTGAGAGACTGGTTCTGAAGTATTTGTGTCTTTTTATGGGAAGACCACCTCTACCCACTGCAGTTTACCTTGTGGACAAAGAAAGATTGGAGTGGAGGATGCAGTTATCCATCTGCTCCACAATTGTCACCAATTCTTGCTTATTCTCACCTGAACAAAGCTGGCATTATGTGAAGATTATGTTTTTTTGATTTCTACAGTGCCTTCAATACCAGATGTGAGCAAAGATGGAGCACCACAAGGAACCGTCCTGTCTTCTTTTCTCTTTACTCTGTACACCTTAGACTATAAATATAACATCAGGTCATGTCATTTGCAGAAATTCTGAGATGATTCTGCACTTATGGGGAGAACTGATAAATGAGATGAGACAGGTGGAAAAATGTGTTTCTTGGTGCAAAGAGAATTGTCTACATCTTGACTTCAGCAAAGCCAAGGAGCTGGTTATTGACTTTCACCACACCAAACTCTGACACACTAACATTGAGTACTTTCAGCCAACAAACTATTCAGCTTAACGGTGCCTAGAAACACTATTATATCAACAGCAGTATGTCTGCATAATGCCTTACTCTGATTGTTTTATAGTCATTTCAGTGTGTGTATTTATTTATTTACTTACCTATCCATCTATCTTTGAATGCATTTATTTAAAGAGCTTTTGTAAAAAGCCAAATTTCCCCATGGAGACAAATAAAGTTCTATCTATCTAAAAGAAGTAGTTTAGAAAATGTCATGGAATTCTCTGTATTTGTAATAATAGGATGAAACTTAACAGCATGATTATGGTTAGTACTGTATACTCTTACCATCATTTGTTGTTTTATTGAAATGTTATGATTTCAAGTACTGAATGCCAGATAAACTGTGCTAAAATATCTAAATATAAATAACTTGAGGAACCATGCAAATTCCATGATTGACCATTGCAGAGCATATTATGTTCTCTTTCCTCAACTTACTAATTATAAAATGTAGAAAGTCAGCTCTAACTCAATTTTGTTTTGTGAGGGGATTGACTGGTGAATGTAAAATATGCAATTTTTGTTAAAACGCAGAATAATTCTGTAAAGCACTGTAGAAAAAATTGTAGAGAAGAACAATTGACTGAAAGTCTGTCTTTATTTCATGTCACAGTGCCACAGGAAAAAAGTAAAAAAATAAAAAGAAAAAAATTCTATAACCATAATCAAAAGACAGAGCAGCACTTATGAAGAATTAGTAAAGAAAATATTCAAATTTTAAAAAGCCCGACAGTATTCAGATTGGGATATTGCCAAATGAATTGTTGAAATGCTTAACTTTTTGTAAAGTTGAACAAAATCTAGCTAATAAATAAAATAAGGAAACATTTTTGAATGTTTCTCTGCATTAATGTTGAAGAAAGGATATGCCACCTGCATAATGGTTGCTGTCTTCTCTTGTCCCTCCACCTGAACAGAGTAGCACTGCTCTTAGTAGAGATTTAAAAATATTGACAAAATGTAACTATGTTCTATTTGATAGTCTTAGTAGGGGAGTCACATGATTTGTTCTTGATCAATTGGATATTTAATGATTGGTGACAAAATACAAAGCATTTTGCACAAATACAGCTACTTTCAAGTTATAATCTACTAGACTAGATTTAATATTATTAAGATTAAACAGATATTATTATGCTTATAAGGCTGGCTGGAAGTTAAGCTTACCAGGAAGAATGATTAAAAAAATACCAAAATCAAACCTGGCATGTCTCATATAGTATAAAACAATAATGCTCTCCAAGCCTGAACTTCACCTTCCCTAAGTTCTTGCAACTATATATAACATTTGATTGAACGTGTAATTTGTAAAGCTATTAATCATGCATAATAATGACCATATTTAGAAACAACAGTTACTGTTTTGATGTTGTTTATTAGGCTTGAAGCACTCCTCAAGCATTTGAATTCTGGCAAATGTTTATATGCACATATTTGATAAATATAGTAAAACATATGATTTTATTCTATAGATTATATGTTCAGCCTTTAGCCTACTAAGTGTCTGCATGCTATCAAAATGTGCCAATAAGAAAAATTCATCCTCTTAAAGAAAAGCCTTTGCTTCTTCTCCTAGGCTAAGGATAATAAATGCAATATTTTTTTCTATTCACTAAGTTAGCTAATACCACACCCAAAGTTAATTGAGTAAACATTAAAAATGTGATTCTTAGATATGACTGTCCTGTAAATGGAAATTTACTACAATTTAGACATTGCAACACAGCATGCACTCAATGCAAGCTACCTTCTTAAAGCAAACAAATTACACAGGGATATTTGAATAGTTATTTTTGCTGCAAGATAATAAAACTATTATCACTGCACTTTGGTATGGACTGCAATACAAATTTTTGAAGCCTATTATTTATTTAGTTTGCTGTTTCGTATTGTGCTGAATTTTATAAAAATAGACTTATTCTCATGATTAAAAAATATTATCAAGCTTTGAAAAATTATGTGTCAGATGAGAGAAAGTATACAAGATTACTTCATACACCCATTTGATGCTTCTACTCTTGCATTATGCCAGGGAAGTGTTTTTTCCATGTCATATTTTATGTCATCGGCATTGTGGTGCAGTGGGTAGCGCTGTTACCTCGCAGTTAGGAGACCCAGGTTCGCTTCCTGGGTCCTCCCTGTGTGGAGTTTGCATGTTCTCTCCGTGTATGCATGGATTTCCTCTGGGAACTCTGGTTTCCTCCCACAGTTCAAAAACATGCAGGTTAGGTGCATTGGTGATTCTAAATTTTCCCAGGTGTGTGTGTGTGTGCCCTGCGGTGGGCTGGCACGCAGCCCAGGGTTTGTTTCCTGCCTTGCATCCTATGTTGGCTGGGATTGACTCCAGCAGACCCCCCTGACCCTGTGTTAGGATATAGCGGGTGGGATAATGGATGGATGGTTTGCTTGTCCAGAAGCAATTAGTACTGACTGCATAGGCTAACAAAGATGTCTAAATCCGTAGAGAGCTTTTTGTATCAATAGAACACTCTCATTGGCTGCATAACATCCTGGTATGGCAACTGGTCATTTCAGGACTGGAAAGCGCTACAGGCGGTGGTGAAGACGGCAAAGAATATTAGTGGCAAACAGCTGCCTTCTATTCAAGACATATATAATACACACTAATTTAGAAAGGTATACAGCCTTAATAAAGACCACAGTCATGCCACACAGCAATTTGTATCCCTCTTTAATTCTGGCACATGGTATATGACAATAAGCAACTGCACTAATAGATTTGGAACAGCTTTTATGCTGAGGGCATAAAGCTTCACAAAGCTGGTTGTACTGAAAACTGTTAGTGTACCTGATGTGTGCTCCTTTATATGTTATCTGGTGTTATGTTTGTTGTAATTATTGTCTGTACTGTACTATATACTGTATATATATAAAAATATATATATATTAAATACATGTAAATTAAATCTGATTGTTCTCTTGCCATCTTTATGTATAATGATTTTAATTAGAAAACAATATAAACCTGTTTCTGAAAAGAGTTAAAGTTTGTTTTGCACTTTACTGTTTAAATTTTGTTTAACAATGCCCAGGTTGTCTTTCTATTTAGGGCACTTAACATCTTTTAGAAATTGTTGTGATATTAATTAATGATAATAGCCAAATAACTATGGTATATCTTTATTGTTTTTGGTGATTAATCTGTGGAAAGCACCTTGAGTTTCATGTAAATGTATGATAAGGTGCTATATAAATAAAGTTATTATTTTATTATACTACTGTCCCTAATCTGTGATAGGAATTACAGTAAGAATGTAATTGTACTGTTCACAAATTCTGACTTTGAAATTTAAATCAAAATAGTCTGGAACACACCTTATAGATAAATATTTTTCAGAATGAATATTTACATTTTATCACATCTTCAAAGGATCTTCCCCTCCTGTATGCTTTCAGTAGTTAACTTTTAATAATTTGGAAAATAGACTATAAATGTGGAAGACATCCCATTAAACATGTCTGTGGTCTTACTATGCATAACACTTGATCCACATTTCCTTTCATTTTTTGCAACCAGTGGACCAACCAGTGTTAGTTCCTGGAAAGGCTCTTTTTCAGCATATGTGGAGTTAAAACTCCGGGCTTGGAAATGTAGGTTACACTAGGGTGAATTAACCATAATTTGAAAAAAATTGTGAACAATATTTGTTGAAGAACACATAAAAAATCTGCTTCTATAGATAATTCCATTTTATTTTTTGCTACAGTAAGAAAATGGATCAGGATCTTCAGAAAAAGAGGCACGTCATGAAGGACATGAAAATACTCCCAAAACAGTTGACTGCTTCTGTCCTTGGAAAAGGTAGGATACATGGCAAGTGCCTCAGCAGTATCTTTTAAACCTACTCAGCAATACAACATTATGGTACATGATAACTCATTTTCTAAATATGCCTGTACCTTTAATAGAATGATTCTTGAACAACGGGTAGGTGTGAAAATGTGAAGATAACACAGTTCATGAAATCTCTGTTGTCTAGTTACAGTGATTCATTATTTACACTCATGGCATTTAAGTAAGACCAGGTGAAATGCAATGATATATTCACTCAAATCTGTCCAAATGTACAAAAACATTGTAATGAAATCAACATGGCCCAGACAGCAGTTCATAGCTCACATGGTATTATTCATTTAAACAATCCCTTAAACAGTGACTCAGCATTCTTTGAAATCGCCCACAAAATATGCATTTTGTTTAAGTATTTTTGGCACGTTTGAAAGTTTTAGGGGTTATTTTCAAAGTAAATACTGGAAGCTATTATTCTTACCTGAATTTTATGTTACAAAAATGTGACATTCCATATTACTTTTGACTACTCAGCCACTCACCATTCCTTTTGTTCAACTACTTTATTTTTAGCACCTGTTATTGTTATAAGACTCAAAACAGAGACAGATCCATCACTGACTGCAGATGTGGCTTACTTTACTGTTGTACAGTGCTGGGATTATTGCACACTATCCTGTAATTCTATTAAACACAATGTGCTTCTCTCTGCTTGGTCAGTGTAAAGATCTTTCCTAATCAAAGTTTTTTTTTTTTTTAAATGTTTTATAGTGTACATGCAGACAAAAGGAGTATTATTTAAAAAGACAAGATATGTAATGCTGAAGTATGTACAAAAGCAATATCTGAAAAAGATTGAGCAGTTTACGTTGACATAAATTTACTATATTTAAAAGATAAAAAAAATATTAGGCAATATTGTAAAAACTACTGAATATGAATTAAAAAACATAAAGCTCAGAATGTGTAATGGATAAGTGAGGCCATACCTGGTATATTCTGATAAATAAACTATAGAACTGAAATAGCAGTTCTAGAAGTTTTGCAGATAAGAGAAACCAAATGCATCCCAGGTCTAAATGCCTTTTTTCTTTTAATCTGATGGACCAAGAGGACTAAAATGTAATCCTCTTGATCTATCAAGTGCAAAGTCAAATGAATGGGAACCTAATCCAGGTCTTCAAAATTCTCATATTTGTTTAATTTAAAATGGAAGCCCAGAAAAGCTTCTTCACATGAAAGGTTTGGTTCTGGGAATTTAGTACAAACTACCAAGTACGGTATTAGAAGCAGAAACTTTGACACCTTTTTAAAATATCTGAATTAAATACTGGGAGAATTTAGCTATATTTAGCCAAACATGGTGGAAGGACTGAATGGTCACTTTTTCTTTTTAAGTTCTTATGTGAAGAAATTTGGAAGGGGAAAATACAGTCATACAGTTAAAATGAATATCCTCCAGTCCTCCTTGAAAGTAAATAAAACAAGTCCTGTCATTGTTTAGAGTTTAGTTTGTTTAGAGTACATGCTCAAGAATGTATAACTACCACAAAAACTGGTAGGCATATCATTTCTCAAACAAAACACCTAATGTCATGTGCTTACTTCTGCAAAATCATTTAGGTATTATATATATTTTTGCAGGGAATTACTGAAGTGGGAATTTATTAGAAACTTGAATCTCTTGGGTTGATACCAAATGGAAGCACTTATCTCTAATTTCGTGTCATATTGCAAAGCTAGCACAAGGTTAAAGGAGAAGTTAAAACATACTGGTAATTACAGAAGAAAGCAGTGGCTGTCCAAGACAATTGAAGTTTTTTTAAGCTGCATATGATCCATCATTCTAACCTTTTCTTATTCAAATCTAGGTACTTATTGTTTCAAACTGTAAATACTACAGACTAAAACAACCTACATTAAGACACACTGTTTTCTTGAATTAGCCCTCCTTTAATTTCATCCAATTCACTATATAATTTAAAGTTATAATAGGGTCATAATTTCTCCACAACAATAAGTGACTAAAAGTGTTTGACCTTAGGAAGGGCAACCTGTCTTAAATTGTCTGGTATAATAATACACTTGAAATGAGAGGCATGAAGCAAGGGTTAGGGAGTAGCCTGCAGTGGCCATTAGGCTCTTTTACCTAGCTAAGGGAGTCCAGTTTAACACTGTTCTCCACCTGATGAACTAGTGTTAAGAGAGAAGAGGATGCCGTGGATAAGATTAGGTTTGTAGAACAGAAAGTAATGATTGGCAAGTAATCAGTGTTTTTTAGCATAAGAAGGAATTGTGTGATATCATAGTGAGGGTTTTAAGAAGAAGAAGACCACGTGCAAGATCAATCCTTCCATTCATATTCTGCACCTACCAGACAAAATTTAGATAGACAGATAGATAAATACTTTATTAATCCCAAGGGGAAATTCATATAATCCAGCAGCATCATACTGATACAAAAAAAAATTAAATTAAAGAGTAATAAAAATGCATGTAAAAACAAACAATAACTTTGAATAATGTTAGCATTTACTCCCCCAGGTGGAATTGAAGAGTCACATAGTGTAAGGGAGGAGCACAGGAGACCACAGCTTACACCCAGCAGCATTAGGTACAAGAAAATAACCAACCATGGATAAAGCCTAAATCCAGCATATCAAGCTATCAAAAATTACTTGGATTTAAGGTCATTGCA
>NC_053154.1:179905333-179929060 GCF_016835505.1 Polypterus senegalus
CAGCCTTGAAATGCATTGGTTTGAAATGGTTTGTTAATGAATTAAGGAGAAAACACTGCTGCGACAGTTATAACAGAACTGTACTGTTTAGATAATTTTCTAACTGGTACACAAGCTGCAGCAGCACATTTCAAATGTAGTTTTTTCATCTTTGAAATACATTGTGTTACATTGAAGTACTGTGCAATTTAAATTTCTATAGTTACATTAAGGTGAAAACACTGCTGCAACATATAAATAGCAGCCTCCTGGCATTATATTACTGTTGACATCAATTTCTAACTGATACAATTTATGAAGCACTACATTTACACATTATTTTTTTTTTAGCATTGATAAATTTTGTTTTATATTCAAGTATTACTGGATGTCCTGTTGATGTAGTAAGAAAACACACCTGCAACATACATAAGCTATAGCGCTACATTGGAAATATTTTTTCAGCATTAAAATGCATTGTGTTTCATTGAAATACTTCATAAAAAAGTTCTATATTTAAATTAAGGTGACAACACTGCTGCAATATATAAATAGTTTCCTAACAAAACTTTACTGTTGAGATCAATTTCTAAGTGTTATCCTGGGGATCGACCGATCCGGTATGGAAATTTGTATTGTTGTCCGCATATTGATTAGGCAAAATTTTACACCGGATACCCTTCCTGACGTAACCCTCCCCATTTATCCGAGCTTGGGACTGGCACGAAGAAACACACTGGTTTGTGCATCCCCTGTGGGTGGGTTACACAATCAAACATCCATCCATCCATCCATTATCCAACTTGCTATATCCTAACTACAGGGTCACGGGGGTGTGCTGGAGCCAATCCCAGCAAAACAAAGGGCGCAAGGCAGGAAACAAACCCAGGGCAGGGGGCCAGCCCACCTCAGCAACAAAACATTCAATAGATAATAAATAAACAATTAATATTTAAAACATAATAACACGTTGTACAAGATGATATTTAAAAGACAAACAAAAGTTTAAATAAATACAAGCTGAAGTTGTTGTCAACAGGAGTTCCAAAAATGGCATAAGGGGTTGTTAGGCGTCAAAAATGCTCCACAAATCAGGCCAGGAACTTCAATGCCCTGCCAATGTGGCCTTCCTCCTAGGCAGCCAATCCCAAACTACTACATTTTATGCTAATCAAAATATATCAAAAATGACTTACAAAGAGAGAAACCATAAAACTCTGGCTTGTAAAGACAATTGAAGGATGGATTAATTAATAAAAATATAAAATTAAGAAAAATTTACTGATAAGTACTAGCAAAATTAGATGCCCCAAAAATTAGTACCAGTTGCATTAAATAGGAAATTTTGGAATGCAGTGTGGGACTGCATTTCCCATCAGCCTATAAAAGAGCTGGTGGCAGTCTCTCATTTGTGATGGACATGTGGCCCGCCTCCTGGGGAAATGTCTACTAAATATAGGGAGCATAAAGCACATTTAAAGAAATAGTGTGTAAATATTTTTAAACTTAACAAAACAATAATTAATTAAACATATGAACTAAATGATAAATGAAAAGAACAATATTAACAGAAATAACCATGCTAAATAATTCAAACTGAAAAATTACCAAGAAAGACAAAGAAAAGAAACATAAACATCAACCACAGAAAGAACCCTGGCCAAAATCTAACAGTGTAGTGAAAGAACCATATGGCTGGATGTGTCATGCAACAAGACTGGCGAGTAATGTCAAGATAGCTAAAGCATTATTGGATGAGTGCAGTTTGATTGGCTCATCAACAAGACAGAGTAAGAAATACATGCATTGTTCCACTCATATGTCTCATGATATATGAAGAATAAACCTGCACTTTAATTAATCGATTGAGATGAAAATAAAAACATGAGAGCTTCGGAGACAACTTCAGAGCTTGTCTGCTTGTAATTCCACCCTGAGCAGAAGGTTGGTTCTGCCACCTAATTCCTCTGCTTTCCTTTTGCCTTCAGAACAGAAGATCAACAGTGTGAGGAACAATTACATCACTTCTGGCTCCGGCCAGTAGAACCCACCTCCTCCTGCTGAGCCACCTTAAAAGAGCAATTGTTACCACAGCACTTCAGGCTAGCTATATTGAAGATATCCTATGGCAATAATTGTCAATAATTTACTTCTGCTAAAACTGCTTTTTTTAATTTTCAGATATATGGGGATCATCATCCAGTGCCCAAAACACTTCAACTTTGTTTTTCAACTTGTGTTATAGTGACATAGTCTGAAGGATGCACTGGAGAATGACAGAACCAGTCAACCTCATAACATTGGTCACAGTCCTGTCCAACCAAATACAAGCTTTCAGGGCATAGGTAGTGAACCAAAAGACATACATGGCGGAATCAGAAGCATGCCAGACAGCTAGGGCAGCTCTACAAGAGAAAAGGGCATTTGTCTCTTCACAGGTACTCATACCCCTTCACCCAAAGGAGGATATCAAAGCCTACCCTCTTTTTTGACTGAACTACAACAAGACATCACTGAGAGCAGGCTGATTGTGCACATAGACATAGATAGATAGATAGATAGATAGATAGATAGATAGATAGATAGATAGATAGATAGATAGATAGATAGATAGATAGATACTCTAATCCCCAAGGGGAAAAGCACAGAATCCAGCAGCAGCATACTGATAAAAACAATATTATTTAAAGAGTGATAAAAACGCAATGCAAGTTAAAAAATGCAAGGTGGAGAGTGCGAGGCAGGTATAACAATCTATAATCTTGTATAGTGTTAACATTTACGCCCCCGGGTGTAATTGAAGAGTCACATAGTGTGGGGGAGAAACGATCTCCTCAGTCTGTCGCTGAAGCTGCTCCTTTGTCTGGAGATGATACTGTTCAGTGGATCAAGTGGATTCTCCATGACTGACAGGAGCTTGCTCAGTGCCCGTCACTCCACCAGAGATGTCAAACTGTCCAGCTCCGTGCCTACAATAGAGCCTGCCTTCCTCACCAGTTTGTCCAGGCATGAGGCATCCCTCTTCTTTATGCTGCCTCCCAGCCACCACCGCGTAGAAGAGGGTGCTCACCACAACCGTATCTTATTGCAGATGTTGAAGGACGCCAGATTTCTAAGGAAGTATAGTCGGCTCTGTCCTCTCTTGCACAGAGCATCGGTATTGGCAGTCCAGTCCAGTTTATCATCCAGCTGCACTTCCAGGTATTTACAGGCCTGTACTCTCTGTACACAGTCACCACTGATGATCATTGGGTCCAGGAGGGGCCTGAGCCTCCTAAAATCCACCACTAGCTCCTTGGTTTTGCTGGTGTTCAGGTGTAGGTGGTTTGAGTCACACCATTTAACAAAGTCCTTGATTAGGCTCATATACTGCTCCTCCTGCCCACTCCTGATGCAGCCCATGATAGCAGTGTTGTCAGTGAACTTTTGCACTTGGCAGGACTCCGAGTTGTATTGGAAGCCCGATGTATATAGGCTGAACAGGACCAGAGAAAGCACAGTCCCCTGCGGCTCTCCTGTGCTGCTGACCACAATGTCAGACCTGCAGTTCCCGAGACACACATACTGAGGTCTGTCTGTAAGATAGTCCACAATCCATGCCACCACGTATGAATCTACTCCCATCTCTGTCAGTTTGTCCCTAAGGATCCGAGGTTGGATGGTGCTGAAGGCACTAGAAAAGTCCAGAAACATAATTCTTACTGCACCACTGCCACTGTCCAAGTGGGGGAAGGATTGGTGTAGCATATAGATGATGGCATCCTCCGCTCCCACCTTCTCCTGGTATGCGAACTGCAGAGGGTCAAGGGCGTGGCGGACCTGTGACCTCAGGTGGTGAAGCAGCAGCTGCTCCATGGTCTTCATCACATGTCATGTCAGAGCGACAGGCCGGAAGTCATTCAACTCACCTAGATGTTATACCTTTGGTACTGGGGTGATGCAAGATATTTTTCAAAGCCTCGGGACTCTTCCCTATTACAGGCTCAGGTTTAAGATGCGCTGTAGAGGACACCCCAGCTCCAATGCACAGGCATTCAACAGTCGTGGCGATACTCCATCTGGACCTATTGCTTTGCTGGCACAGTCTCCTCAGTCTTCTGCTTACCTAGGCTCCTGTAATTGTGGATGGGGGGAAGCTCTCTCCTATGCTGGTATCAGCAGAAAGATGGGTGGAGGATGAAGTACTCTGAGGTAAGAGTGGATTAGGGTGGTCAAACCTGTTAAAGAAGTTGTTCATCAGGTTTGCTCTCTCCACTTCTCTCTCGGTGGTGGCACCCTGCTTTGAGCGGCAGCGAGTGATGATCTTAATCCCATCCCACACTTCCTTCATGCTGTTATTCTGCAACTTCTGCTCCAGCTTTCTCCTGTACTGCTCTTTTGCCGCCCTGAGCTGGACTTGGAGTTCCTTCTGCATTTGCTTGAGCTCATGCTGATCACCGCCTTTAAAAGCCCTTTTTTTCTAATTCAAAAGGCCCTTGATGTCACTTGTAATCCATGGCTTGTTGTTAGCATAGCAGTGTACTGTTCTTACTGGAACTACAATGTCCATACAGAAGTTGATGTAGTCAGTAATGCAATCAACAACCTCCTCAATGTTCTCACTATGTGACCCCTGCAGGATATCCCAGTCCGTAATTCCAAAGCAGTCTCTCAGAGCCTGCTTTGCCTCAGGGGATCACTTCCTGAATGAGCGTGTGGTTGTTGGTAGCTCCCTCACTCTTGGTTTGTAGTGATGCTGAAGTAGAACCAGGTTATGATCTGCTTTCCTAAGCGCAGGCAGCGGGGTGATGCTGTATGCATCTTTAACTTTTGCATACAGTAGGTCAATAGTCCTATTTCCCCGGGTGTTATAATCCACATACTGGGAGAAGGCAGGTAATGTTTTGTCCAGTGTCACATGGTTAAAGTCTCCAGAGATTAGCAGAAGCGCCTCGGGGTGCTGTGTTTGTAGTTTAGCAACAGTGACGTAGATGACGTCACACGCTATCTCCATGTCCGCCCGAGGAGGGATGTAAACAATAACAACAATGACTTGCATCATTCCTGAAGAGGTGATGTACAATGGGCCTATTACACCCTCGATGAGCAGGCTGCCTGGGATTATGATTGTCTCAAAACAGAGACCCTGTGAAGGAATGGAATCACTCTGGATCAGCAGGCAAGGTAATGTCAGGAATGACACTTTGACCTAGAGCAGCTGGCCCACTCTGAAGCCTTTTCTTTTGAATAAGCTTGACCAATGGCTAAAACCAGGAATCCATAACACCAACAAGCCCACTACACAGAGCATTCCAGATGAGGTTCAGACCTTGTAGCCCAGGCAAAAAAGGAGTCATCACCTCCCTGTGCTGTTTCAAGTGCAGGGAGGTCGGATACATCATACCCAACTGCCCATGTCTCCATGAACCCATAAATTGTGGATGGGCACAGGGAGGAATTTATTGTGGCCTGACAGTTGCTAACGCCCCATTTTTTCTCATACACAGGAGAGCTGGTTGTAAACATGTTTAAAGGAACAGCATCAATAGACTACAGAAGTAACATTTACAGTATATTGTTGCTCATCACTATTTACTCTTGCAATAGGGAAGCTCCAGTAACACTAGTCTCACCCTTTGGTATGGGTCTGGTACATTTTTTGTGCTCTAAGGAGCTTCTTGTGCTACATTTTTGTTAAAATATTTTTTTATTTTACAAAGATTGTTCAAGTCCCCTTTTGTTTCCAGTCAGGTGTTTGATGGTAATCCCCACAAAGAGGGACATTTTCGAAGTATTTATCAGGCGTATGTGCTTTTGGGACAGAATTAACCACCTCTTTTTTTTTTTTATTTTATTGATTGTATTGAAATCACACAACATTCCATACAAATAGATCAATTTTACAAGAATAGAATTGAAAACAAATCAACCCCCACCCCTGAGAAAGAGAGCATGGGCAGCAGAATAAAACTTAAACCTAGTAAAAAATAAGTAAACAGATAAATTAATAAGTAAATATAGATGAATGGAGAAGAAAATGAAAGAATAGGGAGAGAATTTCCTTCCTTAGTGCTTTAAAAGCCTATTCTAAAATGTTATTGATTAGATCCTGCCATGTTTTGAAAAATGACTGCACATATCCTCTAAGTGAGAATTTGTTTTTTTCCAATTACATCAGTTACCCACTGACTTAAAGTCAGTGAGTTAGGATTCTTCCAGTTGAGCAAGATAAGTCAGTGCCAGTGGTGTAGTAAAGGCAAATACAGTTTGTTTGTCCTTCTCCACTTTAAGCCCATCTGGGAGTACCCCAAACACAGCTTTTAATGGGTTAGGAGGGATTGTGACATCAAGGCTGTCTGAAAGGCATTTGAAAATGTTGGTCCAGAATGATGTTAATTTGGTGCAGGCCCAAAATATGTGACCCAGTGAGACTGGAACTTGATTGCAGCGTTCGCAGGTCGGGTCTTGCTCTGGAAACATTTTGGACAATTTTAAGCGAGACAGATGTGCTCGATATATAATTTTGAGTTGAATAATTGTATGCTTTGCGCATATGGAGCCCGAGTGAATTCTCTGCATTGCTACCTTCCACTCCTTTTCTGAGATGTTGAGGGAAAGATCCTTTTCCCATTGTCCTCTTGGATCTTTGAAAGGGAGGAACTGTAACATGGTTTTATAAATTGCAGAAATGCTGTCTAAGTCCTTGAAACTGATCAATATATTTTCCAGCATAGAGGGAAAAGGGAGGTGAGGAAAATTGGGCAGGTTCTGTTTAACAAAGCTTCTACTTTGAAGATAGTGAAAGAAATGTGTTGCTGGAAAGTTAAATTTAGAATGTAATTGTTCGTAAGATGCAAAGACGTTGTCTATGTACAGATCTCTAAGTGATTTAATCCCAAATGTTTTGTAGGCATTAAAAACTGCATATGTTTGCGAGGGTTGAAAAAGGTGGTTCTCGTTCAGAGGTGCCACCAATAAAAGATTCTCTATCTTAAAATGCTTCCTACATCATTTCCATATTCTGAGTGAGTGAAGCACTATTGGGTTATTAGTATATTGGCGATAATTTGCATTTATTGGGGCGCAAACTATAACCCGGAAGTGCATCATAATCCCGTGACAGGAAGAAACGACGTGCTTCCGGGTTAAAGATAAGGACTATTTACCCTGACCCGGAAGGAATAAGGACTTGTGGACTGCTGGGCAGGAACACCTCTGGGTCAAGGAGTATAAACAGCTTGGAATCCTGGTTGCCAACCCCCCAGACAGACATACCATCCAGTCCTACCCTCCGGAAATGACCATCTATCTGCCACAGCCAGGTGTTACATGGATGTCACATTGGCCTGGTCCAGCCGCTTGGGCCCTCAACAATGAGGATCCTGCCAGCCGGATCACCCTCTGGAAATCATGACACTTGTCCTTTGTGCCATAACTGACACTCCGTCACAATGCAGGTAATGTGCCTCATTCGGGACTTTGTGAGCCACCGCTCATTTGACACAAAGTCAAACCAGCAGTACCCAAGCATTTTCCGGAGAGACACAGTACCGAAAGAGTCCAGTCTTCATCTCGGATCACTGGATAGCGTCTATGTCTCACAACCATATAGCAAGACAGGAAGCACTTGGACTCTAAAGACTTCGACCTTCGTCCTTTTGCATACAGTGCATCCGGAAAGTATTCACAGCGCATCACTTTTTCTACATTTTGTTATGTTACAGCCTCATTCCAAAAATGGATTAAATTCATTTTTTTCCTCAGAATTCTACACACAACACCCCATAATGACAACATGAAAAAAGTTTACTTGAGGTTTTTGCAAATTTATTAAAAATAAAAAGACTGAGAAAGCATATGTACGTAAGTATTCACAGCCTTTGCCATGAAGCTCAAAATTGAGCTCAGGTCCATCATGTTTCCCCTGATCATCCTTGAGATATTTCTGCAGCTTAATTGGAGTCCACCTGTGGTAAATTCAGTTGATTGGACATGATTTGGAAAGGCACACGCCTGTCTATATAAGGTCCCACAGTTGACAGTTCATATCAGAGCACAAACCAAGCTTAAAGTCAAAGGAATTGTCTGTAGACCTCTGAGACAGGATTATCTCAAGGCACAAATCTGGGGAAGGTTACAGAAAAATTTCTGCTGCTTTGAAGGTCCCAATGAGCACAGTGGCCTCCATCATCCTTAAGTGGAAGAAGTTCAAAACCACCATGACTCTTCCTAGAGCTGGCCGGCCATCTAAACTGAGCGATTGGGGGAGAAGGGCCTCAGTCAGGGAGGTGACCAAGAACCCGATGGTCACGCTGTCAGAGCTCCAGAGGTCCTCTGTGGAAAGAGGAGAACCTTCCAGAAGGACAACTCTGCAGCAATCCACCAATCAGGCCTGTATGGTAGAGTGGCCAGACAGAAGCCACTCCTTAGTAAAAGGCACATGGCAGCCCGCCTGGAGTTTGCCAAAAGGCACTTGAAGGACTCTCAGACCATGAGAAACAAAATTCTCTGGTCTGATGAGACAAAGATTGAACTCTTTGGTGTGAATGCCAGGCGTCACGTTTGGAGGAAACCAGGCACCACTCATCACCAGGCCAATACCATCCCTACAGTGAAGCATGGTGGTGGCAGCATCATGCTGTGGGGATGTTTTTCAGCGGCAGGAACTGGGAGACTAGTCAGGATAAAGGGAAAGATGACTGCAGCAATGTACAGAGACATCCTGGATGAAATCCTTCTCCAGAGCGTTCTTGATCTCAGACTGGGGCGATGGTTCATCTTTCAGCAGGACAACGACCCTCGGCACTCAGCCAAGATATCAAAGGAGTGGCTTCAGGACAACTCTGTGAATGTCCTTGAGTGGCCCAGCCAGAGCCCAGACTTGAATCCGATTGAACATCTCTGGAGAAATCTTAAAATGGCTGTGCTGATGGCTCACGCAACCTGATGGAACTTGAGAGGTGCTGCAAAGAGGAATGGGCGAAACTGGCCAAGGATAGGTGTGCCAAGCTTGTGGCATCGTTTTCAAAAAGACTTGAGGCTGTAATTGCTGCCAAAGGTGCATCAACAAAGTATTCAGCAAAGGCTGTGAATACTTATATACATGTGATTTCTCAGTTTTTTCATTTTTAATAAATTTGCAAAAACCTCCAGTAAACTTTTTTCGCGTTGTCATTATGGGGTGTTGTGTGTAGAATTCTGAGGAAAAAAATTAAATTAATCCATTTTGGAATAAGGCTGTAACATAACAAAATGTGGAAAAAGTGATGCGCTGTGAATACTTTCCGGATGCACTGTATCTATCGGGAGTGCAACACACACCCCTTTCCAGCGACCTCATGACCCCTCTTGCTCTCCCAATCCATCTACTGACTTCATAGGAAGAGTTACCAGAGACGTGAATGTCACTGCCAAGGTAAGTTAACCTCTCAACAAGGTCGACACTGTCTCCGCAGACAGACACACTGCTGATGGCTGTGCCCAAGAGGAAGTTAAAGGTCCGGATCTTGGTTTTTATCCAAAACACTCACAAGCCCAGTCACTCAGACTCCTCACTTAGTCTCTCGAGAGCCCTGATCAGAGACTCCATTGACACCAGTGTACAGGCCGACTATGATATCCAGCAACTTTGAGAAGATCACGTGAAGTCTCAGGATATCCCAGAGGGCAGCTTGATCAACTGCAATGAGCACTTTACAAAAATCAACAAAGGCTGCAAAGAAACTCTGCCGATATTCGTGTTTGTACTCCATGAGAACCCTCAGTGCCAAGTTGAGGTCGATGATAGATTTCTTAGGTGTAAAACCAGACTGCTCCGGTCACTAGTAGGTTCAGCAAGTGATCACGGATCCTATTAAGGACGACCCTAGCAAGGATCTTGACCTGGCACATAGAGCAGTGTTATCCTCCTGTAGTTGTTGCAATTCATGCAATCAATCTTCTGTTTCTAGATAGGAACAACAAGTCCCATTTTCCAGTCAGTTGGGATGATGCCTGTCTCCCAAATTGAAGCAAAGATTGTTAGAAATGCCAGGAGGACAGCCTAACTACCAGCCTGGAGAACTTCCTAACCCTCAGCTGGTTCATCACGTCTGCAATCTCAGCGAGATTGGGTGGTTCACAGCTAATTGAAGGATCAACCTCAAGAACCGTGGACCCAAAGATATCCAACATCCTAGCCAGAGGATCAGCTTTAAACACCTGCTCAAAGTAGCCAGCCCAGTGGGTCACAACTGCAGCGTCATCTGTTAGGACCGTTCCATCAGCTGCCCCGACTGTGACTCTCCAAGGAACAGATTTGGATATGCGTAATGCTTCGATTCCTCTGTAACTAGGATGTGGGTCACTAGACCATAGATGGTGTGCCACTTGCTCACATATTCCTCTAACAAATGCCTTCTTATCTGCCCTCAGAGCCCTCACAGCTGTCCTTCACAGTTCCTGGTACAGACCGGAGTTGCCATTATGCTGTGGTCTGTGAATCCTCTTGAGCATATCCAGAGTGCCCTGCGAGATGAAACACCTCCTTCTGGGAACACTGTGTGAACATGGTGAATGCGACCCCTAGGGGATGTGGCCGCTCCTTTGAAACCCCCTCTAAAAAAGTGATTCAATGGAAAACAAACACAGCATTTCACCTCATCTTTGCAGGATCAACTGCTAGCCTGCTGCTTGCTGCCATGTCACGCAGGGCTTTGAACATTTAAAAGACCGTGCCTAGGCTATCCTAGTGTCTCACTGCCTTGTCTGTCTTCCCCCAGACACACTCTGCTCCTGTCAGGGCTCCTGAGCCACCGCACCCCTTTGAAGAGAAAGATTTTGTATTTTTTTGACCAAGAGGTGGAGCCGAGGCAGCCGGTTTGACAGTTATCCCTTGTGCGGCCAGATCACTCCTGAAAGAGACTTGTGTTTGTTTCGTCTGTACTGGAATAAAGTTTCTGTCTCTTGGAAAATACTGAGTGCTCCTGTGCAACTTTATGTCCCAAATATGACAACTGGTAACACCAACACAACCCTCAACAACCTTTAGGGTCTTGTCACGAAATGTCTCCTACATCACATTAGAATCAGCAGTCGCACCCAAGTCTGTAAGTTCCTCACACAAGCTGCATAAAAACTCATTATAAACAGCCTGATCTTGGAGTCTGGCCAGGTCCAGCCTCATTTTCCTAGTAGGTGGTACCCTACTGGCCTTAGCTAGATCTTCAGAGTAGCAACAACAAGTCTGTGGTCAGAATTCACAAGCTGGGCACTTCTGTTGACCCTGCAGTTTTGTAAGAGCCTTCAGTGTCTGCCAACAAGGATGTGATCGATCTCCTTCACTGCACCACCAGTATTGGAGTACTAAGTCCAATGATACGGCACAGCAAACACGATCCAGCAATCTACATACCCTGACTTTTTGCAAAGTCAAGGAACATGGAGACAGTTTTACCATGGTCACCTGACCTATTGGGACCAACACAATCCTCATAGTAGGCCCTGTCAGTGCCAGTGTTGCCATTTAAGTCACCCATGACCAGAGGAGTGTCAGCTCACGGGCACCCATTAATCACAGAGTAAAGCTGCAAATAAAATCTCTCACTCACCAAGACATCACTTACCACATCATAATACATTTGTTGAAAGTAGTGGCATCCACCACAGCAACAGGTACTCCCTGAGTATGGCAGTCATCAGTAAAAGGAATACCCACCTACAGAGATCTAGCCAGTCTCAGATCTGAGCACCTCAGATAGTGTCGCCATTGATATGCGGAGTTTACAAAGCTCCCCCAACAGCAGAATAAGAGGATCATCATTCCGGAGAAACAAGACATTCCATGCGCCTACCCAGATGGAACAACTCAAACTGGGACCCAAGTGCTGTAGAACCACACTAGTTCTGATCCCCAACAGTCCTGTTCCCATTGGCTCTCTGACAGATTTGACTCTTATGGGGTTGGGGCACCTGAGGGCTTTTTCCCATCCCCTTCATAATGTGAGCAGCCATAGCAGAGCTTGTTCCATGGAGAGCAGAAAAGAGTCCCGTCTTTTGTCTCAGAGCTGCATGAAGTTGTTTTTATGGTGGCTAGAGTGCCAATCCTGCCACCAACCCCCATGATTTCCCTACAAGTTGCAGAACCGCTTACAGAGCTGGATGGCATTCAACGTCATACCCAGGGAAGAAAGAAAACATAATGTGGACTGGACTCCTCTGTGGGAAAACAGAAGCATGGAGTGGACAGCTGCGAGTGAAAAAAGGATGCTGCATTCAGGCTACTCAGGAATTATGCTGGAGTTTTTGTGTTACTTACAGAAAGTAGCAAGGAGGAGACTGCCGCTGTATTACTGTCTGGAACCTCTGAAACATTAGAGGTTGTCTGCATACCAAGTCTGTTCTGCCAGGGCAACCAGAAGGGGGTGCCTCATCACTTGTAAGTCCAGGACCACTAAAATGGGGTTTCATTGTTGAGAGTGCCTTGTTGCCAGAGAATGCCAAGAAAGTCTTGTCTGTCCTGCTGGACTGTCTGGGGCTGGTGCCTATCTGCTTGTCTCTTTTACCATGGGGAAACCCCTAGGAGGTGGTCTGCCCTTCTTGCCTGCTATGCTAGAATAACCAGGGTGTGGTGCTCAGTCACCTGTCTAGTTTGACCTGCTGAGATCACCAGGAGGTGGTGCCTAGTCTTCTGTGACATTTGTACTGCTGAAACCACTAGGAGGTGTTGTACAGTCACATTTCCAATTTTCTCTGCTGAGACCACCAAGAGGGGGCATCCAGTAACCGGTCTCATTCACTCTACTGACACTACCAAGACATACCCAGTTGTCTGCTCCACTTGGAGGATGGAGATATGTTATGCTTCAACCAGAGTTTCTCCATTAGCTGGGGCTGAAAGTTCCTTGTCTGATTTTTGTATAATTTATTTATGTTAAATGTTTCTTTTGTTTATCATGTGCATTATTCTTAATTTTTATCCAATTATAAAATGCCTTGGTTATGTCCTCTGTGTTTTGTGGTTGGTCCTCTAACAGGTGGGTCCTCCTGCCAATCCCTGCCAGGAAATACCCTCCACCCTATCAATCTGGAGGATCTCCCATAGTTCCTGGATGTTCATTTCAAATGTGCTACAAAGTGGGATGCTTACTGGTCTTTCTATTATTCATATTGTAACTTCCTGGATTTTTTAACCTGTGCTGAGATTTTGACTTTTTTCTTGGTATTATGTATTGGAACTGTGTTTGCTGTGGATTACCTCCTCAGGTAATTTCATCTGTACTTTAAGAAGCGTCTTTTGCTACAAAGCATTTTTTTTGTTAAAAATAAATATTTTATTTTATAAATATCTTCAATACCTCTTTTGTTTCTAGTCAGGCTTTTGACAGCAATCCCCCATCAACAGCAATTTTTGGGAGTATTTATGGGACTTGTATGTTTTTGGGACTCCCAGTTCACAACACCATAGAGTCGTCAGCAGAGACTCATTAATCCTGCTGTAGGAGGTCACGCAAGATCCCCTTCTTGACCCTCATTTCTAATTCCGACATTTGCTAGTGTCTTTTGAAAAAGAACAATAGAATGATGATTCCGTAAAGTTTTCTAAAAATGCAGTCGTCATTATAGGCAGTCAAAGAACTGCTCATCGCTTGTAATGTAACAGCAATTTATTATATTGGTGTAACTGAACATAAGGGGTAGATTAAGTCATTGTTCATTTGTATTGGCCAGACATTAATATAGTAGTCTATCACTTTTGTAGTTCCTGCCCAGAATTTTAATTATGACAGTTTCCTTAGAAGAACCATGCTCCTCTTATTCCTACATAGGATTAAAGGATTGGAGGAAGGATATAAATATATTTTGGCAATAGTAGATTACGCTATTGCTATTGACAAGCAAATTAAAAAAATATTGCAGAGGTGTTGGTGGGGCTTTTTGCATATATTGGCATCTCGAAAGAAGGCCTTACAGATTAAGGGACGGATTTTACCTCGGATATGTTCAATTTCAGGGAAGTTGGGAAATTACTCACAATAAAACACCTGTATAGTTTAGTATATCATCCTTTAATTGGATGGTTTTGTCAAGTAATTTAATCAAACGCTCAAACAAATGTTATCCACATGGTGGTCAGAGAGGATGGCAAAAACTGGGATCAGTTACTCCCCCTCATCTTTTTTGCATATTGGGAAGTACAGTCAACAGCCCTGTGGTATAACAGATATTATAAAAAAAGAATGAGAAAGTGAGACACTCCCCTCCACCAATATTCTTTAATACAATACGCAATTACATGATAGATTTGAATGTGCACAAGCAACACAGGCCCTTCTATACAACTGTGACACAATTCTTTAAGAGTTCAATTGACCAACGTATTGTTTTAATTCCTACTTCTCATTCCAAATTATCGGCCTACTGGCAAGGGCTTACAAAAGTAATGAAAGGAAAGGCTTGGTTGACTATTACGAGAAACAGCCAAATTGTCATCCAGCCGAGAGGATATATCATCTTAACTTGTTGAAAATGTGAAAAGAATGGGAACCTGATTCACACTCTGCTCAACTACACTCATTTATACTCTTAAAGGTAAACGAATTTCAGTCCAAATCTGGTGGTCAATCAGAAATGGGAGCTAGAAATAACCATTTTGTCTGTCCAAGGGAAAGTGGATAACAAAACAGGTTGGACCTCCATTATTGCACACAAAATAATTACAGAACCCAGGGTGATAATCAGAGAATGCCATTATCAACTCCAGGAGGCAAAACAAGCAGAAACGGAGTTTGAGGTAAAATGGATGCTTTCCCAGGTGCGCCATGACTGGAGCATTTTGGTGCTATTAAGGGAAGTTTTAATCTGAGGCCTAGCCCTATCATGTCAGTACCAAAGCCCAATGGTATTTGGCACTTTTACAATTAATTCTGTCTGCTTAATCAAAATTCCCGTTTCAATGCATAGCCAATGCTGTGAGTGGACAAATTGCTCAATCAAATCAGAAAGGCTCAACATTTGACCACACTTGACTAGGTCTCCCATCCAAGTACTGGCCGAGCTGGTGCGTGTTTAACTTCCGAGATCAGACGCTTTCACACTGTATGGCCGTAAGCAAAAGGAGCGCTCCCTAACACTGGTTAAATATTGAAGATCGGGTAAGTCGCTAACAATGGAAAGGATAAAGATGCAGTTCCCAGCCATACACTGATGGTTTCAGAAGAGCAGACAATCAAATATACATGACAGGGTCAGGGCTCTTCTGAACCCCGTCTGTTGGGAGGGGTCCCGTTTTATACCCCTAGAATGCGTGATTTAATATCATTATAAAATGCATCAGTCACCATATTTATTATACACAATCCTTGAGCCCCTTTAATGTCCCTTGTAAAACTTTCTTGGCTCCTTTTGTTATGGCGTTCAGATGTAAGCTAAGGGAAAACTTGATAAGGCAGAGT
Source organism: Polypterus senegalus (assembly GCF_016835505.1). Taxonomy (NCBI): domain Eukaryota; kingdom Metazoa; phylum Chordata; class Cladistia; order Polypteriformes; family Polypteridae; genus Polypterus; species Polypterus senegalus. The sequence goes on from NC_053154.1 coordinate 179,920,723, forward strand.
TATGTGTGGAATGCTCAGACCTTAAGTCCTTTGCACAAATATTTTTCTGTTTGCTAAAACAAAGCATGCTATTACTTGGTTTTGTAAAGCTTACTTCTCAGATATGAATTAGTACAAGGGAACGAAGAGAACATTCAGTTGCCACAAAGGCGGTCTACCATCCACGTATACTGGCTGAACCCGTGCGTGTTTAACTTCCGAGATCAGACGCTTTCACACTGGTATGGCCATAATCAAAAGCAGAGCTCCATAATGCTGGTTATAAATTGAAGCTCGGGTGGGTTGCTAACAATGGAAAGGATAAAGATGCAGTTCCCAGCCATTCACTGATGGTCAGGTTGAGTAGTACAGTACAGGAAAAAAGCATACAGCACCCGGGGTTCGCAGGTGGTCTCCCATCAAATTACTGGCAGAGCGCATGCGTGTTTAACTTCCGAGACAAAACTACATCGGGTGCTTTAACACTTGTATGGCCGTAAGCAAAAGCTGCGCTTCCTAATGCTGGTTATATATTGAAGATCGGGGTGGAGCGCTTCCATTGGAAAGAAAAAAGATGCATTTCAAAGGCATACACTGATGTTCAGGTTGAGTACAACAATAATGAATAAAAGCTTACAGCATTCGGGGTTGCAAGGCGGTCTACCATCCACGTATACTGGCCGAACCCGTGCGTGTTTAACTTCCGAGATGAGACGCTTTCACTCTGGTATGGCCATAATCAACAGCAGTACTCCATACTGCTGGTTATAAATTGATGTTCGGGTGGGTCGCTAACAATGGAAAGGATAAAGATTTAGTTCCCAGCCATGCACTGATGGTCAGGTTGAGTAGTACAGTAAAGGAAAAAAGCTTACAGCACCCGGGGTTCCCAGGCGGACCCCCATTCAAGTACTGGCCGAGCCCGTGCGTGTTTAACTTTCGAGATCGGGTGCTTTCACATTGGTATGGCCGTAAGCAAAAGCTGCGCTCCTTAATGCTGGTTATATATTGAAGATCGTTGGGGAGCACTACCATTGGAAAGGAAAAAAATGCATTTCAAAGGCATACACTGATGTTCAGGTTGAGTACAACAGCAATGGAAAAAAACTTACAGCATTAGGGGTTGCCAGGCGGTCTACCATCCACGTTTACTGGCCAAACCTGTGCATGTTTAACTTCCAAGATCAGACGCTTTCACACTGTTATGGCCATAATCAAAAGCAGCGCTCCATAATGCTGGTTATAAATTGAAGTTCGGCTGGGTCGCTAACAATGGAAATGATAAAGATGCAGCTCCCAGGCATACACTGATGGTCAGGTTGAGTAGTACAGTAAAGGAAAAAAGCTTACAGCATCCGGGGTTCCCAGGCAGTCTCCCATCCAAGTACTGGCAGAGCGCATGCGTGTTTAACTTCCGAGATCAAATGACATCGGGTGCTTTCACACTGGTATGGCAGTAAGCAAAAGCTGCCCTCCATAATGCTGGTTATATATTGAAGATCGGGGTGGAGCGCTTCCATTGGAAAGAAAAAAGATGCATTTCATAGGCACACACTGATGTTCAGGTTGAGTACAACAGTAATGGAAAAAAGCTTACAGCATTCGGGGTTGCCAGGTGGTCTACCATCCACGTTTACTGGCCAAACCCGTGCATGTTTAACTTCCGAGATCAGACGCTTTCACACTGGTATGGCCATAATCAAAAGCAGTGCTCCATAACCCTGGTTATAAATTGAAGTTCGAGTGGGTCGCTAACAATGGAAAGGATAAAGATGCAGTTCCCAGGCATACACTGATGGTCAGGTTGAGTAGTACAGTACAAGAAACAAGCTTACAGCATCCGGGGTTCGCAGGTGGTCTCCCATCCAAGTATTGGCAGTGCGCATGCGTGTTTAACTTCCGAGATCAAACTACATCGGGTGCTTTTACATTGGTATGGCCGTAAGCAAAAGCAGCGCTCCATAATTCTGGTTATATATTGAAGATCGAGGTGGAGCGCTTCCATTGAAAAGAAAAAAGATGCATTTCAAAGGCATACACTGATGGTCAGGTTGAGTAGTACAGTACAGGAAAAGATTACAGCATCCGGGGTTCCCAGGCAGTCTCTCATCCAAGTGTCGATACCCGATCTGCGTGCCTACCCGATTTGCGCGTGCAGGCGTATTGAAAGCCTAACAGGCCGGAAAGTGTTCGCGCATGCGTTAAACAGATTGGACAGCACCGTAAAGTGTGCAATGACGTAGCCTTTCAATACGCATGCGCAAGCAGAGTGGGCCGGTAACGGGAACCAGGTAGTGACACACACCGCATGCGCTTAATGAAGAAAACTTTAAAAGCAAAAAAATCCACTTTACGGCACGGCCCGATCAGAACTGTGCATGCAGTACAACTTGACATTACGGTATATACATTTTAGTTCCACATTAGTTGACCATAATAAAAATATTCATCTTGCAAAATAAACGAAGCAGCCTTTGTGACGTAACGTTGATGTCCAATGTTCGATCGCCGTAAGAGGAAGCTTAGGTGTGCACACCTAATGAGCCCCAATTACGGTGAAACACATGCTGTGTACTCTTTGTATTATTTAGCAGGTACTATATTATATATATATTATATAAAGTATGTAGTGTTTTTATTTTCCCACTCACGTAATAAATCATATAAAGTTTCTTTTCCGTTTTGATCTATTGTTGCAATTTCTCTCTTATGAGCAAATTGTGTTTGTTTAAAAATATCTTTAGACGTCAATTATTAATAATAAAATTGCCATTTGTCTTAAGGCATCAGGTTTACAAAACCTAATATATTTCTATAAAACTGGTTGGATACATAATACTTTTTCAAAAAAGAAAAGAATTAACACTGTGTTGCATTTCATTGTGCTGACTGTCCCTGTCCTTAGTATTAACTGTGACTGTCCACTTGTTAAAATTCTTTAATTCGTTCCCAGTTGTGCAATCAGGTCAGATGTTGAAGAAATGAAGAGCATAAAGCCACCGGTACGAATCCTCATTTATTCCAATGGCTATTATTCTCACAGATAAGTTTAACTTTATACCCACAGACTTAAATTAAGTAAATGAGCTGTTATCACTTGAATCAATCTATTTGATCTATTTTTTTTTTACAGTAATTGCTTGTTGCTGTAGTTCATATTTGCAATATGTTTGTTCTTAGTAATGTGTTTTTAATTTTATTTCAAGGCGTCTCTGTAAAACCCGCTGAGAAACCAACTTACCTATTAATATAATAAAACTGAACTGAATTTAACAGCTGTAAAATAAAATATTCTCCACTAACTGAGCAGAATTTAAACAGCATGAAATAGTTCAGTTTATAATGAACAGCATGTGGACAGCGGGCAGTGATATTCTTTCTTACAAGTTTAATCAACATAACACACCGCTGTTTGTGTGCAGACTCCTCGTCTCATGTCAATGGTTTTATTCACCCATATTGACACAGAGCCAGTTCATTTTTATAACTTTAAAAAAAAGGAAATACAATACACTTATTCATACATTTTGTATTGAAGAAATAAATGGTATTTTTAAAAATAAAAGTGAAAGATCTGTGAACAATGTTTCTCAAAAAAAATGTATACACACCCATATTTATATGTATATATTATGAGTAGAAAATTCAGTAATCATAAAGATGTATAAATGGGAAATGCATTTAACTAGAACACAACTACAATGAAAATGGCCAACAAGGAGTGGTATTAAAAATTATTAGGGAAGGAGAACACAAATATATTTACAGATTTTTACCTTAGTATTTAAAAAAAATGTTAGCCAAGGTTTTGAACACAATAAAAGTTAATCACTAAATTTGTCAAAAAAGGAAAAATGCTATTTTAGCTTTATGAACAAGATGCTACTCAGAGTCAAAGAGTTGTTATCCAGCAATATTCCATAAAAAATGTGTTTGATTTAAACTGATATTTTTCCTGATCTGTCCTTTAATATTTGTTAACGAATAATATTTTAACACCACCTTTGCTTACAATTGTTGCTCAAATTGCTCTACAAAAATATACGGTTACAAAGAAAACTGAAGGCATTATAAAAGTAAATGAGAAGCAAATAGAGGGGTTCTTTTCCTTAGTAATAAATACACTGCCTGGTCAAATGGCCGGTGACAAAGACAAACTTGCAGCCTTCAAGGATTCTGGAGATAATAAACTTCTGGGGTTCCCAAGCTAAAGCCCACATAGACTCCCCTCTGCACATCCCAGCATGCATAAATGTGGCCGTCTCAATCCAATCACAATTCCATTTCAGGACGTCTTGTGAACTTTTCTTCTATCACAGGAAGTTGGGGTTGATTTAAAAGACGGTGGAGACGTAGAGGGCACCATTGCAATAAACTGGAAAAAAACAACAGAGAAACACAGCAGAGGTCAGTGCCCAGTGCAGAGCTTACAAAGTGTACACAGTACCATTTCTAAACTATTACAACCAATGCAAGTAATTAAGAAAAGCGAAATTAGAAAATTGGGCTTGTTGAAGTTTTTGAAATGCTTGACATTTATAGCCTGGCAGTCCTCTATTGGCAAAGCATTCCAGAGTACAGAAAGCTACCAGTTTTATGGTTGATCTTAGAATAAAAAGCAAAGCAATGTTTCAGAAAAGAGATGTTGTGAGCAGACACTCCAAAATAAAGGCAGGGTCTAAAATATTCAAAGCCTTCTAATTATTTAATAGACCCTTAAAATCAATTCTATGTGAGACAGACAGCCAGTGTAATGAGACCGAGACAGTTTTCAGAAGAAAAAAAAAACCAAAAAGGCCAATACCACGTGATCATTTGGCAAAGGCACAGCAGATCAGAGCAGGGTTTGAGATGGAAGATTCTAGAAGTGCCGGGCAGGAGGGGCAGCCACTACTTCAACATGGCACACATCTCTTTGTCCTTCTTGTTGAACTGTTGCCCCATAACACGACCGGACTCTTCTACTTCACTGCAACTGTTAAAAACATAAACACAGTAGATATTCACTCACGGAGTTCAAACATTTATAAAGTGTACTTTTACTTCTTGTTCTGCCTCCTTTCTTGGTTCACCTGTAGATCAATTATTACCAAAGTAAACCATCACCATAGATAAAGGTCTGCTTAGAGTAAAGTCTGACTAATAATATTTTTTTAAATTACTGTGGTTTTTTGTTGGATGTTGAAAGAACCTCAACTTAACTGTCATTATATGTAACATCATTTTTTTCCTTTTACATTACACATACAGTAGATATTGTGTTATAATCTGTATATCTGTATAACTTCTAATGTGATGTGCTCAGGTGTCGGTACTTACATGAAAATATCTTCCATTTTTCTCTCCTACCTTAGTTTTGTTTTAAGTTAAAATTACATCTCAGCTCTTTCAAAATCCGAAAACAAAGTACAGCAACTTAAGAAAATAAACGTTATTTTGCAAAACAGAACAATATCCCTGTTTACTGACTGCTGGGACTGATGCACCTCAGTCTCTGTGTTTGTGAAGATTCACACTCTGAGGCTTTCCAGTCTAAAATTAAAAAGCTGTGTTAGTCACTGGACAGAGTGAGCAGACATACAGTACAGTATTCAAGGCAGCAAAATATTACAGATCAAATAATAAATATGGGGAGGCTTTGCAGAAATTGTTCACAAATTACTTTTGAAACAAAGCCTCAGTAGTCTTACCTGTAGAAATAGCAAATCTAACAGGAACAGCACATCATCTCAAATTGGGAATCTTAAAAGCAGAAGAAAATGAAATCCAGTTGTGTCTCAGAATTGGGGTACACTGGCATCTGTTCAGCCACTTGGAAGGCTGGTTACCACCAGGCATCCTGTAGGGTCTAAGAAAAAAAAACACAATAAAGGGGCATTGTTTTTCTAACTGCGGCAACAAGAAAGAAGTTATTTCTAAGGAGCAAGCATTCTCCATTACATTCAGTAAAATGTGTGTGTACTCCTCCTAAACCAACAGCTTAAATGATAAACCAATGACAAATGACAACAGCAGGTGCCCAGCCTGTCACTGTGCCACATCAGATGCACACCACACTTCTCTGATGGCTTTGGATATAAATTTTAAAATTGCCTGTTTTCTGCCATAGAATTTTTCTACCAAACAAGGTTAAAGAAATCCATTTCAAAATTATGAATAAATAGTACCCAACTAACAAATTAATTCATAAGTATGAAATTAATATATCGCAAAAATGTAGTTTATGTACAAATGAAAAAAAAGATCCCCTCAGATTTTTTATTTCTACTCCTATTCCAAAATGTTTTAGAAAGATTTAGTTCTGTTACTGTCTTGAATGACAAACCAATATCTCACTGTTTAATTCTTGTTCTTATACTGTATACAATTTGAAGACTAAATGTTAGAAAATGGAGTAACTGTGGTTTCCTTGCTTCATAAATTTCATATTCATAAGTGTAAAGTACTGAATGTTAGACCCTCTGTTACATCTTTCTGTATGGACATTAATATGCTAGAAATTGAAACAGAAAACACACTAAAATAATTAAAATGTGTAAGATTCTGATCTGCTTCATTAACAATTTGTAACGCTATTATCTGCATCTCGCTTTCTTGTAATAACTTAGCTGTTGCTACTTTTGTATGTAATTTAGCCTTCATTATTATATATTTATTAACTTTATTATGGAAAAACTATTGTAACGATGTAATGTGATATCAACATAATAAAAAATACCGATGGCTTTGGAGGGAACACTTTACACCGGCCGAGTGTCAGTCATGCACTCCCAATTCTATTCCTAATTCGACACCTCGATTACATTTTTTTGCTTAATTATTAGCATGCTGTTCACTCTTTAAGATGAAAAATGCTAACAAATGTTAAAAGAAACGTTACGAAATAAATGAAATGCATCCATTAACCCAAATACAGAAAATGCTGCGACTTTCACATTTAAACCACGAGATTACGAATGTCGTACAGCAACTAAAAAGGAAAATCCTTATGGCCTTTTTCATCAATACGATGTACTTACAAAAAGCTATACGTATCCATATTAAAGTTTAGAGACATACGTCGCATTTCATTTCGCTCCCTCTTCATTCGAATTGAGTTAAATTTTTTAGGCGATGAATATTCTTCCAAAACATTATAAAATTCAAAAGCTGTCATCTTTTCCAGTAAGAAGTCCACTTACAGATGGAGATAAACGACAACACAAAAATGACTCGCAAGTACAATTCAAACCTAACGAGTGACGTATGTCGTAAAACATTAGACATGCGCAGAACAAATCGGGCAGCGTCGTGAAATGAATTTTAATTAAGCAGAGGCAGAGAATGCGTACGCAAGACAAATCAGATGGGGACTCGTGTCGCGAAGTAGAAAAACGGAGATCGGAGACAGTCGTAATAGAAAGGCTCTGCGCATGCGTGCGCAAATCGGGTAGGCACCGCAGATCGGGTAGCAACACCAAGTACTTGCAGAGCGCATATGTGTTTAACTTCCGAGATCAAATGACATCGGGTGCTTTCACACTGGTATGGCCGTAAGCAAAAGCTGCCTTCATAATGCTGGTTATATATTGAAGATCGGGGTGGAGCGCTTCCATTGGAAAGAAAAAAGATGCATTTCAAAGGCATACACTGATGTTCAGGTTGAGTACAACAGTAATGAATAAAAGCTGACAGCATTCGGGGTTGCAAGGCGGTCTACCATCCACTTATACTGGCTGAATCGTGCGTGTTTAACTTCCGAGATCAGACGCTTTCACAATGGTATGGCCATAATCAACAGCAGCACTCCATAATGCTGGTTATAAATTGAAGTTGGTGGTCGCTAACAATGGACAGGATAAAGATGCAGTTCCCAGCCATGCAATGATGGTCAGGTTGAGTAGTACAGTACAGGAAAAAAGCTTACAGCATCCGGGGATCACAGGCAGTCTCCCATCCAAGCACTGGCAGAGCGCATGCGTGTTTAACTTCCGAGATCAAACTACATCGGGTGCTTTTACACTGGTATGGCCGTAAGCAAAAGCTGCGCTTCATAATGCTGGTTATATATTGAAGATCGGGGTGGAGCGCTTCCATTGGAAAGAAAAAACATGCATTTGAAAGGCATACACTGATGTTCAGGTTGAGTACAACAGTAATGAAAGAAAGCTGACAGCATTCAGGGTTGCAACCATCCATGTATACTGGCCTAACCGTGCGTGTTTAACTTCCGAGATCAGACGCTTTCACACTGGTATGGCCATAATCAACAGCAGCGCTCCATAATGCTGGTTATAAATTGAAGTTCAGGTGTGTCGCTAACAATGGAAAGGATAAAGATGCAGTTCCCAGCCATGCACTGATGGTCAGGTTGAGTAGT
>NC_053154.1:179929560-179964833 GCF_016835505.1 Polypterus senegalus
CAGCTGGGCAGTGGCAACAAGATTGGCTGCACTGTCAGTCACCATGCAGTGTATCTTGCCACTGATTCCCCAGCCAGTCATTAGCACACTCATGGACTCTGATGTGAGCAGCAGTGTGTGTCTGGGGAAATTGGCTGACACAAAGGAGAACTGTGGCCAGTTTGGCTTCAGCTGTGACATAATGGCATGTGACACCCAGATAACCATCCATATTAATTGAAGTCCACATATCAGAGGTCAGGCTGACATAAGTAGCCTGCTTTACCTCAGCCATTGCCTTCTCTTTGGCTGCACAGTACTTGGCCTGAACCATGACTTTTAGTGCCTTTCTGGTTGGGAGGATGTAGCTGGGATCCAGTTTGTTAACAAAAGCCTTGAAGCCTTTATCTTCGACAATAGAAAATGGCTGCAAATCTTTTACCACCATGTCAACCAAAGCCTCATCCAGTTCCTCTTGTCTGCCTAAAAAAAAAAACCACACAAAACAAGCTTATTGCAGCAAGCAAACTGTGTACACCCGCACCAGACCTCATGCTGCAGACACTTTCACTACTGCTGGGTCATAATTGCTAAAATATTTGTAATAACATAAAAATAAAAATTTGTCATAACTTGCTTAGAAGTTCCAGTGTGAGCAGATACAGCGGGATTGTCGTACTCCTCTGTAACGCCAGGATGCGTCGACCTCAAGTGACGAAGCATTGAAGACGTGTTACTGCTAAATGCAAGTTGCTTATCACAAATCATGCATTTTACCTTTGATGGTGATACTAAATCAAAGTAATTCCACACCAGAGATCGAGACCTCTTGCGTGAACCTTCCATCGGGTATCCCAAATGTAATCGCAAAGTAGATTAGTCGTATTATCGGTATGTTTATATCTCACCTCACTCGTCTCCAAAAAATAAACTTGGACGCATGCATTACTACTTCTAAGTAGTTTAGGTGCGTATTAGACTGAATTGGGATCAGGTGAGTGTTTTGGACACTGTGACATTCACAGGCATAAGCTCCAGGTGTCACTGATATACTGATACGAACTGGCGCTACACATCCATATCATGTGCATTGGAAATGAGACGCTGAGCTTTTGACGCACACATGTTTCAAAACGACACCTTAAAGCTTGTTTAAAAAGTGCACGTGAGATGATGAAGGGGAGGCAAAGCCAAATGTCACTGAGATCTGTCGTTTGTTACTTTGATCAACACTGTCAATTACTTCACCCCATGTTAGCCTTGTTAATGACGACCCTGTAGACACTTCATCGATTGATACAGACGCCGACCTAAAGATAGTTATGCACTGGAAGCAAAGAGCAGGCAGCTATCCATATTTATAGTAATTTCCAAAAAAATTTGTCTTTGCCAGAAACATTTATTCTTGTTTACCGTAACTGCAGCCCATACTAATCAAGTATCTCGAAGCATCCGCAAATAAGACTTGATACATGTATACCACCTAACATTCAAAGTACAAGACCTGCAGTTTACCTATTGTAACATAATATATCTACTACTACTAATGAAATCCCCTACGTTAGCTAGTTCTACGGCAGGGGTGCCCAATGCAATGATTGCGATCGACCGGTAGATCGCAAAGGTGGTACAGGTAGATCGCGTTGCATTCAAAAAATTTTTTTTTTTTAACGTTAGTCTATCATATATCCTCCCTATGGCATTTGCCACTTGATTGACATACAGAGCGGCCAGTCTGAGATCGCTTCTCTTCTAACACACTGGTCATCCCGCACGATCAAACGCACGAGCTACTACAAAAATTCCGGCTGTCTAAGTGATCTAGTTAGCCTTCCAATTTATATGGACTAAAGAAGGGATTTAAAAAAAAATGTTTGGGGAGGGTATTGCTATTCCAAAGAAGGAAAATGTGGAAAGGCACTTTCAAACTGTTCATAAAAACTACAAAACTGACGTCCTTCCAAAAAACGATCTGAGAAAGAAAAAGGTGACTGAACTAAAATCGCAGTTAATCGGACAGCCGTCATTTTTCACTCGGCTGAATTCAAAAACTCCTTGACTGCATTATTCGGCTGTACTATATATAATTTTTGATGTCGGTAGAATATTTCGACCTGGTCATTTTAAAAATAAATCGCAAGCCGAACAAATTTTGAACACCTCTGATCTACGGTTTCATCATACACATGAAACAAGACACATATTTTCATTAGATGCATCTTGATCACACTGCTGCCTCACAGTAAGGAGACCTAGGTTAATTTCCCAGCTCCTCCCTGTGTGGAGTTTGCATGCTGTCTCCGTGTCTGCGTAGGTTTCCTTCGGTGCTCTGGTATCTTCCCACAGTGCAAAGACATGCAGGTTAGGTGCTTTGGCGAATCCTAACTTGTCCCTAGTGTGTGCGTGTGTGTTTGCATGTGCGCATGTGTGTGTGTGTCCTGCGATGGGCTGGCACGCTGCCCTGGATTTTTTCCTGCCTTGCACTCTGTGCTGGCTGAGATTGGTCCAGCAGACCCCCGTGTTAGGATATAGCAGGTTGGACAATGACTGACTGAATGACATCTTGAACATTAATGCAGTAATTGTAGCAGTAATAATGAACCTGAGGAAGAAAAGGAAGATTTATGAGAAGTGACCGAAACAGCGATATCATAGCAGACAGTATATAAACAACATATAGGACAGTAAATAGAACATATAGAATATCAAACAAAAAAGTGTATAGCATTTAACACTATATAACATAAAATAACTATATACTATGTATATATATATATCCATCCATCCATCCATCCATTTTCTAACCCGCTGAATCCGAATACAGGGTCACGGGGGTCTGCTGGAGCCAATCGCAGCCAACACAGGGCACAAGGCAGGAACCAATCTTGGGCAGGGTGCCAACCCACCGCAGTATATATATATATATATATATATATATATATATATATATATATATATATAGATAGATAGATAGATAGATAGATAGATAGATAGATAGATAGATAGATAGATATAGATTTCTATATGCAGTGAATAAACGTATAACACTCTTCACTATAGAAGTGAGGCAGTGCAATACAGAGACTAGAATATTTATGAGAACAGCCAGAGTATTATGGTGAAGGAAGTGTTTTGAACCGTATTAGTACAGCTGTTCTTATGCATTCTAATATTCAGCATTTTAATATGCAAAATGTGTCGTTTTCTGTAACGCACTCCTCTCAGGACTACCCAAAAAAGACATAAATCATTTGCAACGAGTGCAGAATGCAGCTGCTAGAATCCTAACTGGGAAAAGAAAATCCGAACATATTTCTCCAGTTTTGATGTCACTACACTGGTTGCCTGTGTCATTCAGGATTGACTTTAAAATACTGCTTATGGTTTATAAAGCCTTAAATAATCTCGCTCCATCTTATATATCGGCCACCACCACCTTCTCAAAGCATCATGATGCACCAACATTGATGGACTGAAAGCCAGAAGTCTACGTGACCATCATCATCAGGTCCTTCCATGAAAACCCTAAATACAAAGAGGACTGTTTGACTTATGTTAGGTAGATTGCCCAGAGGGGACTGGGCGGTCTCTTGGTCTGGAACCCCTACAGATTTTATTTTTTCTCCAGCCTTTGGAGTTTTTTTGTTTTTCTGTCCACCCTGGCCATCGGACCTTACTCTTATTCTATGTTAATTAATGTTGACTTATGTTTATCTTTTATTGTGTCTTCTATTTTTCTATTCATTTTGTAAAGCACTTTGAGCTACATTTTTTGTATGAATATGTGCTATATAAATAAATGTTGATTGATTGATTGGTTTTATTTTTTGACACTAAGTAATGTACTGCACAATAATTTCAGTTGTGTTGATGATCCAGAAAGATTCGTTTCAACAATCACAACTCTGTTGAAATTTTGTAACCTGGTGGTGGAATATGCAGTGTAATGTAATTAATATAACTTCGTAACTCTCAGGTCGAAGCAGTAAGCTGAGATAAGAATGGAAATGTCCTGCTGCCACCATGCATTGCGGTTGGAAGCACTGAGCAGACATACGTAGTACTGAGATTGCATCATGACGGGCTATGAACAGGGCTACTGAAGCCTCAGACATGCGTACTACTGAGATAATGACGGGGCTACTGAAGCCTCAGACATGCGTACTACTGAGATCATGACGGGGCTACTGAAGCCTTAGACATGCGTAGTACCGAGATTGGATCATGACAGGGCTTTGAGCAGACATGGTCACTGGTTACTGAATCTTTGTGAAGCCTCAGCTCACTGAAAGGCATTAACCTCTTAATTTTGAGAGTCTATCAGACACTTAACTCTCTAGTTATATTTTGTAATTCGTATTGACATTACACATTTCAGTTGAAATGGTTAAGCTACAATTCAGGTAGTTGCTGAGAATTAATTATTGTTCTTGTGGATTGCTGTGATTTCCTTTGTCTGATACATAGTGTCAAAGATATATTGTCATATATTAACTTTATATATATATGAAAAGATTAGGTAAATCGTTCAACCTTTTTATGGAACACTTAATTTTGTTCAAAACCGTACGTCATATAGTATACATCTATACATATAATTTTTTCGTCTTCATTAGGAGAATACAACAATGATACTCTCGTATCAATTAAACCATTTTAACGTGCATATGTCAAACAACATATTTCATCCGCCGCAGTAAGAACAGTAGTAGTAGTTCAGTTGTGCAGAGCTCGTTAATTATCCGGATTAGGTGGCTCAGTGGTGTTGTCGCTGAGGTTCGCGTCGCTGATCCTCCTCGTGTGAAAGTTTTTTTTTCTATTCCTCCATTTAACAAGCTTGGACAGATAGCAAGCGAATCAAGCTATTGAGGGAAGGTTGAGCCACCATAGTCAGGCGGGGAAACACGCCCCTAATTATATTGTGTATGTAAAGAGTTTCACTGTAAAACGTAATAAACTTCATATTTGTGGTTTGGAGACCCTGATGTCGTACTGAATTTGTATTGTAGAAAAATAAACTACTGTCCATTATGCCTAAATGTGTCTTTTCGTGTCTGATCGCTAAACGGCACTTCCAACTTGGGACAATTCGCTATAAACAGTTTCAGCCAACCAGTACCTTCTAAACATGCAGAACGACAGTGTGAACCTTTATTGTTGTGGTGCAGCATCTTCATTTCAGTCAGTCATTGTCCTGTTAGACTATTTACTGTTAAGTGCTGCTTGAGCTACTGTTTATAGTACAACAGGTGGCATACGTAGTTCTTAAATTCATATTGAAATGCACACACAAGTCTCCTAAATTATTTATTGAAATGCCTACATTTACAGTGTCCGTTTTAGGAAGTCGTAGTTTTTACTTGTTCCCGTTATTGGGAATTATAATTTCTCAGTGTCAGATATTATTCGTTACTACTAGTGAGTCCCGCATCATTGAGATTCTGTTTTACTGTATATTCTGTATAAGGAAACTTTTTAAAAGGAGCGTTGATTGAACTCACTATAGCAGACTTGTCATCTTCTTAAAATGACTTTATTGATTTGATATTGACAATTAATCATAAGGTCAAACATCAAGGAGGATTTGAGTTTGCATGGACTGCGCTGTTTCTTTTTTTCGTGACATCGTGTCAGTAGAGAGTGCGTCACGTTAACAATGCATTCTGTCCTAAATGACAGCGCACACACTTTTTTATATTTCCTAAAGGCCAATGTGTCTCAATTTGCTCATTAATATATTTTGACAGTGTATTTTAGTGAGAATGATTAAAAACATATTACCCATGTTCATTTCATAGATATGTAACGTTTGGTGAGTATAAATAAAAAGTAACAACACATATAATAGTTATGTTGCATTGTTTATGATTAACAAAATTCATTGTTTATCTGAAATGTTCTACGTATACAGTCGATTTATTCCACTTCTGAAGGTGTACATTGTCGGTATTCTCCATTGCATTTGCCCCCGAGTGTAACGTGTGCCAGTGTAACCGAGGGATGACAGACGAGCTCACGTAATTGGTGACAAGGAACATTCTCATCCTGATGCCCAGGCTCTTGTCATGAATATTCCCATCTTGTGCTTTGTCTCGTTCCTGCAAGTTTACTATTATTATTGGACATGTAGAGGAAATGTGTTTTATTTTATGTCTATGAAAGGAAGGACGGTAAAGCCTTGAATGAAACTGAGTGTTGATGCTTTGGGTAACAAGACAGGTTAAGGAGCAGGGAACATTGAATGTGACATTGACTGAGGCGGATTGTGTAACTGGAAGATGGTTTAAGAATACAGAAACGACAAAAACGTAGTATTTCAGTAATTCTATTTACGTCAATTATTTACTCTGTTGTGCTGCACTTCGGAAGATTACTTATTTACCACCACCCCCCAGCGCAGCCTTTGATAAGATGAATTCACAACTAAAGGAATGTTCATGACAAAGTCAGGTGCTTTTTTGAAAGTTTGGCTCAAGATGTGCTTATTCAGCTGCTCCTTCTTCTCAGTACTTGAGTGATCTTTATGTTCACCTCTGGATGAATTCGCAAAGTTTCTTAACAACTTTTTTGTCTCATTAACGCAGAAATCCCGAGGCTTTCCTAAAATTACAGAAGACACTGTTGATGGCGCTGATTCTGTTTTAAAGACAGTTGTGATTAGTTATGCAGAACACGCTTTTACTCACATTGCTTTTTGGAAATCAATAATACAAATCAGCAACAGATCTGGGAATCACTGAATAGTAAAAACGTTTAATGAGGAATGTCTTGCGCATATACTGGTGTAATGACCACGTCGGCTTTAGTGAAGCATTTCTTAGCCTCTGTGATATAATCGACATGGGGTAGATTAGATTCTGGATTGTTATAATACGTGCTACCTTACGCAAAATATGTTCATCGATTTGTTACAGATTCTTGGTGTACACAATTCCACACCGAGGAAAAAGGTGTTCCCTGTAAATCGTGCATAATGTCTCCAAAATATATTTGTTAACTTTCAAACAAGTACTACTTAACTGTTTTATACAAAATCCTTATTTCAACATATGCGAGCTCCAACTAGGATTTAAACTCGGGTTAGCGTATTTAATCAATATATCACAGACAACCGCTTTTACGCGTTGAGACAAAGCACTTCAGCAGGATAGTTACTGACCAAATCGACTGGTGACTGCGCAGATATCAATGACGTCATTACGCTAGCACTCTCAAAATCACGTGACGGGCGCATCTGAAGCAAGCCTCAAAGCGGTGCTTCGATCTCCAGTGCTTTGATAGCTCGACACAGTGTCGAAACCTGAGTATCGAGCGGCCCATCACTATGGGAGACTGCCTGGGATCCCCGGATGCTGTAAGCTTTTTTCCTGTTCTGTTCTACTCAACCTGACCATCAGTGTTTGCCAGGGAACTGCATCTTTATCCTTTCCATTGTTAGTGACCCACCCGAACTTCAATTTATAACCAGCATTATGGAGAGCTGCTTTTGATTATGGCTATGCCAGTGTGAAAGCGTCTGATCTCGGAAGTTAAACACGCACGGGTTCGGCCAGTAAAGGTGGATGGTAGACCGCCTTGCAACCCCGAATGCTGTAAGCTGTTATTCATTAATGTTGTACTCAACCTGAACACCAGTGTATGCCTTTGAAATGCATCTTTTTTCTTTCCAATGGAAGCGCTCCACCCCGATCTTCAATATATAACCAGCATTATGAAGCGCAGCTTTTGCTTAGGGCCATATCAGTGTAAAAGCACCCGATGTAGTTTGATCTACGAGGTTAAATATGCATGCGCTCTGCCAGTACTTGGATGGGAGGCTGCCTGGGATCCCCGGATGCTGTAAGCTATTTTCCTGTACTGTACTACACTGAAAAAAATTTTTTTTTTTTAATTAATTAATTTTTTTAAGGTTAGTTGTTACATGAAATGTATTCATGTTTTTCCACTTCTATATAATTACTTTATATTTACCAATTGTTTTTTAGTACTATCAGCTCATTTATTTTGAGTAGATTTTACTATAATTTTGCGTTACTGCAACTAGTTATGCATGTTCAGTTTACTTAAATGTTTTACATAAATGGTCACCATAAAAATGTTTTTTTTAAGTAAAATGAACTCAATCTGTGTCTTAATGCTAGGAATTACTAATAAATATTTTTGAGTAAACTGAACTTAGTGTATAAAATAAAAATATAATATTTATTTTTGTATTTAAGCTATTGTTAAACTTTGAAAAATTCAAATTTAGGACAGAAACAATAGAAACTAAGATTTGAAGCAAAGCTTTAAGTAACTTTATTGCCAATGAAAATGAAAAGTATGCAAAAATGTTGCTTTGCCAGAATGTTGACATATGAAACTGCGTATTTGAAGAACCTCATAAAAGTACAACTTTACTCACTTTAAGAGTATTACAGAAATACTTTACAGGACAAGAACAGACACTACAGATTTGCACATATCATGTTGTTCAGGCCAAAAAGATTAGGGGGCAGCTGTTTAGGATTGATTTGCTTTAGGATAGTTTTTGTACAAATTCATAGTAGCATTTTAGGTCTTTGGGATACTGCGAGTTTAGTGCATAAGTCATCCCTAACATCATTGCACAAGGCTCTTGCCACAGTGTTCAGATTGTCCAGAATGATGACGCAGTTGATAACAATTCCAACATCTGCATAGACTCCAATGTCTCCACTTTAAACCTTGATGACATAGATGACCATGGTAGTCCTTTGCTGGTCTCTTAAGATGTCATCTCCTTGGGCATCCTGTATATTATAATTTAATTCGAAAATGTTACATTTTTGCCATTAAACTTTGGTATTTCATAAAGTTTTCCCTTTTAAAATGGACCACTTGACTTTCAAATGTTTATTGTAGCCACTAATCACCTTCAGCTGCTGCCTATACCTAAACAGATAAAGTATAAATCCCATATACCCTTCACAGTCAAGAATTTAGACCAATGAACTTACCAGAGATGTTTGTTTTTTGAAAAGAAAATGAGTCCTGTTTCACTCCAAGATTGAGGACTAGTAAAACCTACAAGATAAAAGTGGGTTTCAGTGCCAGGGCAAGTGGATGGACTGGTAGCAAGCACCTGCTTTTGTTTAGTAATCTGTAAGGTTTCTAACTAAGTATAAAATATATTTCTTTCTTTATCTAAACTTAGCTTTTCAGACAGAAATTACATATAATGAATTTTAAAGTAAGGTTAAAACTGCACAGAAGAGGCTACAGTCAGGGCGAACTCTGATTTAAAGTAACTAAAGTTTAATCCATTATATTTACCATGACTGGTGCATAACGAGCAGGATGAAGATCATAGGGAATTAGACATATTAAGGTCATATAGTTTTCTCCATTTTTCCAAATTGGATATTTTTACTAACCCTATCATTTATAGATACCCAAAAGATTTTCATGCTCGGTTTTTAAGGTTCTTGTTTGTATATACAAAGCTGACATTACGTTTTATTTTACAATACATATTTGCTGTAGATCTCCAGTAGTCCCCACGTCAGCAGTGTTAATGGAGCTCACCTAAATTACTGTGGAGCTAACAAGTGATGTCTGCAACTGCAGTTACAGCTCTGACTCCGGTCAAGTATCATCATGGTCCATTCTGACGGCTGCAGGACACACTCGTGCAGCCAGCGAACATACTGTCTTGAGAGGAGTTTTCCGGAGCAGCAAAAGGGTCAGTGCATTTTCTTTCACTGTAGATTCTACACCTGCCACATTCTGAAAAAGCATGATTTTAAATTGTGATTAACAGAGAAAACGACCTAGTAATAATCTTAACATCCATTAGTTGTGATGATTTAAAGAACATCGGAGGAGAACCGCACCAGTTTCTTAGCAATGCTTACCTCTGCCAAAGTCGGGGCCGATGTTACACACGCGAAAATACAATACCGTATATCAAACTTTTATTAATGAAATTACAGTATTTGTTAAGGAAACAGAACATTTGTGCAACTACGAATGTATTACATGATATATGCATTCTCAATAAAGCAAAGTCTAATAAAGAAAGTAATACAAAGATTTACTCACCAGGGACAAACCAAACCGAAAATGCCGAACTCGTTTGAAATGGGTGGGGCTTTTCGCAGTCAAAACACATTACTTTACGGCAGTGACTAAACGCATGCGCGAGATATCTTAATATTTTTAAGCTGATATTAAATAAGCTAAATAAGTTTGATGAAAACATAGAAAAAATGATTTGAAACCACCTATTATTGTCAATTAGAATCAAAAACGCATTACATTAATTAAATCTGCCAAAATTAATTATGTTCCATTTACTAGGGACCAAAATCATTTTTTTCCACTGTACTCAACCTGACCATCAGTGTATACCTGGAAACTGAATCTTTATCCTTTCCATTGTTAGCGACACACCCGAACTTCAATTTATAACCAGCATTATGGAGTGCTGCTGTTGATTATGGCCATACCAGTTTGAAAGCGTCTGATCTTGGAAGTTAAAGACGAACGGTTCGCCCAGTATATGTGGCTGGTAGACTGCCTTGCAACATCGAATGCTGTAAGCTTTTATTCATTACTGTTGTACTCAACCTGAACATCAGTGTATGCCTTTGAAATGCATCTTTTTTCTTTCCAATGGAAGCGTTCCACCCCGATTTTTCAATATATAACCAGCATTATGGAGCACAGCTTTTGCTTTACGGCCATACCAGTGTAAAAGCACCCGATGTAGTTTGATCTGGGAAGTTCAACACGCATGCGCTCTGCCAGTACTTGAATGGGAGTCTGCCTGGGATCCCCGGATGCTGTAAGCTTTTTTTCCTGTACTGTACTACTCAACCTGACCATCAGTACATGGCTGGGAACTGAATCTTTATCCTTTCCATTGTTAGCGACCCACCCGAACTTCAATTTATAACCAGCATTAAGGAACGCTGCTGTTGATTATGGCCATACCAGTTTGAAAGCATCTGATCTTGGTAGTTAAAGATGCAAGGTTCGCCCAGTATACGAGGCTGGTAGACCGCCTTGGAACATCGAATGCTGTAAGCTTTTATTCATTACTGTTGTACTCATCCTGGCCATCAGTGTATACCTTTGAAATGCATCGTTTTTCTTTCCAATGGAAGCGCTCCACCCCGATCTTCAATATATAACCAGCATTATGAAGCGCAGCTTTTTCTTACTGCCATACAAGTGTAAAAGCACCCGATGTAGTTTGATCTCAAAAGTTAAACATGCATGCGCTCTGCCAGTACTTTGATGGGAGACTACCTGCGAACCCCGGGTGCTGTAAGATTTTTTCCTGTACTGTACTACTCAACCTGACCAACAGTGCATGGCTGGGAACTGAATCTTTATCCTTTCCATTCTTAGAGACCCACCCGAACTTCAATATATAACCAGCATTATGAAGCGCACCTTTTGCTTACGGCCATACAAGTGTAAAAGTAGTGATGGGCCGCTCGATACTCAGGTTTCGACACTGTGTGGAGCTATCGAAGCACTGGAGATTGAAGCAACGCTTCGAGGCTTGCTTCAAATGCGCCCGTTACGTGATTTTGAGTATGCTTGCGTAATGACTTCATTTATATCTGCGCAGTCAGCAGTTGATTTGGTCAGTAAGTAGTCTGCGAAAGTGCTTTGGCTCAAAGCGTAAAAGCGGTTGTCTGTGCTATGTTGATAAAATACACTAACCCGAGTTCAAATCCTAGTTGGGGCTCGCATATGTTGAAATAAGGATTTTGTATAAAACAGTTAAGTAGTACTTGTCTGAAAGTTAACAAATATATTTTGGAGACATTATGAACGATTTACATGGAGCACCTTTTTCCTCCGTGTGGAATCGTGTCCACCAAGAATCTGTAACAAATCTATGAACATATTTTGCGTAAGGTAGCACGTATTATAACAATCCAGAATCTTTTCTACCCCATGTTGATTATATCACAGAGGCTAAGAAATGCTTCACTAAAGCCGACAATGTCATTACACCAGTATATGCGCAAGACATTCCTCATTAAACGTTTTTACTACTCAGTGATTCCCAGATCTGTTGCTGATTTGTATTATTGATTTCCAAAAAGCAATGTGAGTAAAAGCGTGTTCTGCATAACTAATCACAACTGTCTTTAAAACAGAATCAGCGCCATCAACAGTGTCTTCTGTAATTTTAGGAAAGACTCGGGATTTCTGTGTTAATGAGACAAAAAAGTTGTTAAGAAACTTTGCGAATTCATCCAGAGGTGAACATAAAGATCACTCAAGTACTGAGAAAAGAGAGCAGCTGAATAAGCACATCTTGAGCCAAACTTTCAAAAAAGCACCTGACTTTGTCAGCAACATTCCTTTAGTTGTGAATTCATCTTATCAAAGGCTGCGCTGGGGGTGGGGGGAGGGTAAATAAGTAATCTTCCGAAGTGCAGCACAACAGAGTAAATAATTGACGTAAATAGAATTACTGAAATACTACGTTTTTGTCGTTTTTGTATTCTTAAACCATCTTCCAGTTACACAATCCCCCGCAGTCAATGTCACATTCAATGTTCCCTGCTCCTTAACCTGTCTTGTTACCCAAAGCATCAACACTCAGTTTCATTCAAGGCTTTACCGTCCTTCCTTTCATAGACATAAAATAAAACACATTTTCCTCTACATGTCCAATAATAATAGTAAACTTGCAGGAACGAGACAAAGCACAAGATGGGAATATTTATGACAAGAGCCTGGGCATCAGGATGAGAATGTGCCTAGTCACCCATTACGTGAGCTCGTCTGCCATCCCTCGGTTACACTCGGGGGCAAATGCAATGGAGAATACCGACAATGTACTCCTTCAGAAGTGGAATAAATTGACTGTATAAGTAGAACATTTCCGATAAACGATGAATTTTATTAATCATAAACAATGCAACATAACTATTCTATATGTTGTTACTTTCTATTTATACTCGTCAAACGTTACATATCTACATGGGAAATGAACATAGGTAATATGTTTATAATCATTCTCACTAAAATACACTGTCAAAATATATTAATGAGCAAATTGAGACAGATTGTCTTTAGGAAATATAGTCATTTAGGACAGAATGCATTGTTAACATGACGCACTCTCTACTGACACGATGTCACGAAAAAAAAAGAAACAGCGCAGTCCATGCAAACTCAAATCCTCCTTGATGTTTGCCTTATGATTAATTGTCAATATCAAATCAATAAAGTCATTTTAAGATGATGACAAGTCTGCTATAGTCAATTTAATCAACGCTCCTTTTTAAAAGTTTGCTTATATAGAATATAAAACAGAATCTCAATGAAGCGGGACTCGCGAATAGTAAAGAATAATATGTGACACTGAGAAATTATAATTTCTAATAACGGGAACAAGTAAAAACTACGACTTCCTAAAACGGACACTGTAAATGTAGGTATTTCAATAAGTAATTTAGGAGACTTGTGTGTGCATTTCAACATCGATTTAAGAAGTACGTATGCCACCTGTTGTACTATAAATGGTAGCTCAAGCAGCACTTAACAATAAATAGTCTAACAGGAGAATGACTGACTGAAATGAAGATACTGCGCCGCTACAATAAAGGTTCACACTGTCGTTCTGCATGTTTAGAAGGCGCTGATTGGCTGAAACTGTTTATAGCGAATTGTCCCAAGTTGCAAGTGCCGTATAGCGATCAGACACGAAAAGACACATTTAGGCATCCTGGACAGTAGTTTGTTTTTCTACAATACAAATTCAGTAAGACACCAGGGTCTCCAAACACACAAATATAAAGTTTATTACGTTTTACAGTGAAACTCTTTACATACACATTATAATTAGGGGCGTGTGCCCCCTGTCCAACTACGGTGGCCCAACCTTCCCTCGATAGCTCGATTAAGCCGCTATCCGTCCAAGCTTGTGAAATGGAGGAATAGAAAAAACTTTCACAAGAGGAGGATCAGCCTTGAACCTGGCGACAACACCACTGAGCCACCTAATCCGGATAATTAACGAGCTCTGCACAACTGAACTACTACTACTGTTCTTACTGCGGCGGTTGAAATATGTTGTTTGACATGGTTTAATTGATACGAGAGTATCATTATTGTATTCTCCTAATGAAGATGAAAAAATTATATGTATTGATGTATACTATATGACGTACGGCTTTTAACAAAATTAAGTGTTCCTTAAAAAGGTTGAACGATTTACCTAATCTTTTCATATATATATATATATATAAAGTTAATATATGACAATATATCTTTGATGCTATGTATCAGACAAAGGAAATCACAGCAATCCACAAGAACAATAATTAATTCTCAGCAACTACCTGAATTGTAGCTTAACCATTTCAACTGAAATGTGTAATGTCAATACGAATTACAAAATATAACTAGAGAGTTAACTGTCAGATAGACTCTCAAAATATAGAGGTCAATGCCTTTCAGTGTGCTGAGGCTTCACAAAGATTCAGTAACCAGTGACCATGTCTGCTCGAAGCCCTGTCATGATCCAATTTCGGTACTACGCATGTCTGAGGCTTCAGTAGCCCCGTCATTATCTCAGTAGTACGCATGTCTGAGGCTTCGGAGCCCCGTCATGATCTCAGTAGTACGCATGTCTCAGGCTTTGGAGCCCCGTTCAAAGCCCATCAGGACGCAATCTCATTTCTACGCATGTCTGAGCCTTCGGAACCTCGTCATGATCTCAGTGCTACGCATGTCTGAGGCTTCAGTATCCCCGTCATGATCTTAGTAGTATGCATGTCTGAGGCTTCAGGAGCCCCGTCATGATCTCAGTAGTACGCATGTCTGAGGCTTCAGTATCCCCGTCATGATCTTAGTAGTATGCATGTCTGAGGCTTCAGGAGCCCCGTCATGATCTCAGTAGTACGCATGTCTGAGGCTTCAGTAGCCCCGTCATCATCTCACTAGTACGCATGTCTGAGGCTTGGAGACCCGTTCAAAGCCCGTCATGACGCAATCTCAGTACTCTGCGCAAAGCTTCGACTCATTATTTGTTCAACAAGGTCCCGTTTGAAGTAGGCTACATATGGCATCAAAAGAGTTAAAAAACTTTTTTCCGGCGCCGCATCCAAGTGGCAGCCTTTCCAGCAGCTCCGTATATGACTTTATCTTTTTACCTTTTTATCTCTATTTTTCTCTGTTTCACTGATCACTTCTACCACTTTCTTTTATGTGGAATCGCTCCCTGGACACTTATTACTACTTTTACTACGTGACATGGATTTTTACACTCCGAGAATCGCCTATTCAAGTAGTCAGCTGAAAGCACTGAGAAGAAATGCTTATGCCGGTGTGGTTCCTTATTTACCTGACGAGGTAAAAGAGCGATATCGGGCAGCCGAGCCGGCGCAAAGATAAAAGATAAGATTAAATCGAGACAACTTGAGAGAAAATGGCGTTATAAACCGTCTGTGCCTTCTGTGATACTGGGAAATGTGAACTCACTACCAAATAAGATCGACGAACTGGTTGTGCTGTTGAAAAATGTCAGAACCTACAGAGAATGCAGCTTGCTGTGTTTTAGTGAAACGTGGCTAACAGCTAACATCCCAGAAGCTAACGTGGAGCTTCCCGGGTTTAGCACAGTTAGAGCGGACAGAGACGCAAGTACCTGCGGAAAAAAGAAAGGAGGAGGACTCGCTCTGTATGTCAATACAAGATGGTGCAACTCAGGACATATAAACGTTAAAATCTCCACTTGCTGCAGGGACATCGAACTGTTGGCCGTAAGTTTGCATGCCTATTACTTGCCCAGAGAGTTTGGACACGTGATTGTTGTTATTGTGACATCATCCATTCCGCAGTTGCTAAGTTACAAATGCAGCACCCTGAGGCACTTGTGCTAATCGCTGGAGACTTTAACCATGTAACGCTGGACAAAACATTACCTGCCTTCTCCCAGTATGTGGATTGTAACACTCGGGGAAACAGGACTATCGACCAACTGTATGCAAACGTTAAAGACGCATACAGCGCCATCCCGCTGCCTGCGCTTGGGAAAGCAGATCATAACCTGGTTCTGCTTCAGCCTCAATACAAACCAAGAGTGAGGGCGCTACCTACAACTACACGCTCATTCAGGAAGTGGTCCCCTGAGGCAGAGCAGGCTCTGAGAGACAGCTTTGGAACTACAGACTGGGATATATTGCTTGGGTCACATAGTGAGAACATTGAAGAGGCTGTTGAATGTACAACTGATTACATCAACTTCTCTATGGACATTGTAGTTCCAGTAAGAACAGTACGCTGCTATGCTAACAACAAGCCATGGATTACAAGTGACATCAAGGGCCTTTTGAACCAGAAGAAAAGGGCTTTTAAAGGTGGTGATCAGCATGAGCTCAAGCGCGTGCAGAAGGAACTCGAGTCCAGCTCAGGGCGGCGGAAAGAGCAGCACAGGAGAAAGCTGGAGCAGAAGTTGCAGAACAACAGCATGAAGGAAGTGTGGGATGGGATGAAGATTATCACTGGCTGCAGCTCAAAGCGGGGTGCCGCCATCGAGACAGATGTGGAGAGAGCAAACCAAATTAACAACTTCTTTAATAGGTTTGATCACCCTAACCCACTCTCACCTCGGAGTACTGCATCCTCCAACCATCCTTCTGCTGATACCAGCATTGGTGAGACATCCCCACCCACAATTACAGCAGCCCAGGTGTCTGACATTGTGTTCAGCAATACAGGGGCGCCGCAGGGGACTGTACTTTCTCCGTTCCTGTTCAATCTATATACATCAGACTTCCAATACGACTCGGAGTCCTGCCACGTTCAAAAGTTTGCTGATGACACTGCTATTGTGGGCTGCATCAGGAGTGGGCAGAAAGAGGAGTACAGGAAGCTAATCAAAGACTTTGTTAAATGGTGCGACTCAAACCACTTACACCTTAACACCAGCAAAACCAAGGAGCTGGTGGTGGATTTCAGGAGGCTCAGGCCCCTCATGAACCCTGTGATCACCAGAGGTGACTGTGTGCAGAGGGTGCAGACCTATAAATATCTGGGAGTGCAGCTGGATGACAAATTGGACTGGACTGCCAATACTGATGCTCTATGTAAGAAAGGTCAGAGCAGACTATACTTTCTGAGAAGGTTGGCATCCTTCAACATCTGCAATAAGATGCTGCAGATGTTCTACCAGACGGTTGTGGCAAGTGCCCTCTTCTACGCAGTGGTGTGCTGGGGTGGCAGCATAAAGATAAGACGCCTCACGCCTGGACAAACTTGTTAAGAAGGCAGGCTCTATTGTAGGAGTAAAGTTGGACAGTTTAACATCTGTGGCAGAGCGACGGGTATTAAGCAAACTCCTGTCAATCATGAATAATCCACTGCATCCACTGAACAGTGTCATCTCTAGGCAGAGGAGTAGCTTCAGTGACAGACTTTTGTCACTGTCCTGCTCCACTAACTGAGTAGATCGTTCCTCCCCCACACTATGCGACTCTTCAATTCCACCTGGTGGAGTAAATGCTAACATTACTCAAAGTTATTGTCTGCTTTTTTTTTTTTTCTTTTTTCATTTTATTACTATTTAATTTAATATTGTTTCTTTGTATCAGTATACTGCTGCTGGATTATGTGAATTTCCCCTTGGGATTAATAAAGTATCTATCTATCTATCTAAACTCAACAGAATTCCCATTGAAATGAAAGTTTGTAGATGATCAATACATGTTAAATGATCGTGCCCGATAATACGTTGTGGCAAAAAATAAAATTATAAATTATACATCATACAAACGCCGACTTGTTGAATGCATAATGCTGCAAAGAAGAGCTTTAGCAATACGGATGATGACACATCTCTCACTATAATACTCTCATAAATATCCATTCTTCGCCTCATGCAACGTTTTCATGCAACACTGAAGGTATGTCATATAGTATACATCTATATATAATTGTTGTCGCCTTCAGTACATACATGTATACATTAAAAAACATACATTATATACCATCTTCCTGAAAATAGTAGTGGTGCAGCGGTAGCGTTACCGCTTCATAATAAACCATACGTGGGTTCGGGTCCTACGTCCGTTGGGTGAATTATGACCCAAAAGAGTCTGATTTTTTTTTTTTTTTTATTAAACAGCAAATTCCAGCGTGGACCGGAAGTGAGCAAGGCGAGAACACTAGTAAAGATATATCAAATGGAAACGTGCATCTTGTTTTATGTCTTGTGGCAGTAGGGGACAATAGTGCACCCTGGAACCCTCAGGTACAATTCCAGACACCAGGTAAAAGACCAAGATCTTTTATTTTGTTCTTCAGTGCACCAAGCACCCTCCACACTACTCATACAATAAACTAACAATAATAAACACAATAACCTCTCCTCCTCGCCCAGACACTTTGCTCCTCCACCTCCCAGCACAGCTCAGTGTCTGGACTGAGGCACCCCTGCGGGTGCGGACCGGCATGGGAAGCCGGCAGTCCTCCACAGTTCCTCCCCCTCAGCGACGACAACTCGGGCGGATTGTCCAGCCCCGCCAGGGACGTCCTCCCCCAAGAGGACATGTCAGCCGGCCCCTGGCTGCGTTGTCCATGTCTCCCAGCGAACCTTGGGGGAGCGATGTATTGTTTATCCGCCCGCTCCCCTGTCTTCCGGGGCCCAGCCGACGGCAGTCGTAACACCGACGATGTCCTCCTGGGTGTCTCCCTCTGCGAGACCAGAAACACCTCGGTTACCTCCGCCCCTTTTCTGCCGAGGAGGGTTTATGGCGCTTGCTGCTCTTTCGCCCTCTCTCTGAAATGTCAGGAGTCCCACGCTTTATTTTGGGGATCTCCTGTTTCGTCTGGGGCTTGTGCACAGCTTGAGGCTCTCTATGACATAGAGAGAGCCTCTTTGCTGTTTGCACACCCGTTGTCCTTCGGTTATCAGGTGCCGGTGTAATTAGTACCGACTCGTCCCGATGTACAGCACCATTCAGCGGCACTGGCACAAGCGGCGCTTCCCCCGGCACTCCTATCACCAGCGCTACCCTGCACTTAAGACCGGTCGGGTTCTGGTGAGCTGTACTGCTGTAGTGTCTGGACTGAGGCACCGTCCTTTTATAGCCCCTGACCCAGAGGTGTTCCTGTCCCAACATTCCACAGTTCCTTATTCCTTCCGGGTCAGGGCAAACAGTCCTTTTCTTCAACCCGGGAGCACGTCGTTCCTTCCTGTCACATGACCGTGACGTACTCCCAGGTTATAGGGCACACAAGAGCCCATGAGCCCCCCTACAGCGAATCCTGGTGGTCCCCAAGGTATCCAGCAGGGCTGTGTAAAAACACTAAATAGTCCATAAGGCCCTGCTGGAACTCGGGGCACGATCCTGCTGTCGGGAGAGCTCCTCCTGGTGGCCTGGGGGTGTGGACCGGCATGGGAAGCCGGCAGTCCTCCACAGTCTATAACAAAAAAAATATTTGAGTAACGATTTCAACTGTTTTTGTAGTTGTTGATGGCGGGTTTAGCGGTTTAAATTTTTAAATATTAAATTGATAAGGTGGAATGTGTTCTTACTTTGAGTGTTAATGTGTTAGTAACTGGGATTGCGTCTCTATTACTGGAAGATTGCTTAGGAATGATACAGACTGGACAACTATATGTTTTAGGAAATGTTTTATTATTGCACTGTGCTGTGACTAAAAAACTTGTTACTGATCACCTTTCCAGACCTTGAAGATGTTTTCACGAGGAAGGGATGCTGCTGTTAAAAGCAACTGTTTTTTCAACAGCAGGTCCAGATGTGTTTATCCCGCTGCTTTTTGTTGCCTCAGCACTCAATCTTTAGTGCCGACATTGATATGTGCACTGCTCACCTTGGAGTGCCCTGTGTGTGTCTGTGTGCCGGCGACTGATCTGCGCCATGTCTCTCAGCCTCTCTGATGTGCTCCGGATTGACACCTTTGAATGTTTGGTGCAGCAGAGCAAATTCAACCTGATCTACCACAGTGGGTTTGTTATCACCTTATTCCAGTGTTTCTCAACCTATTTGCGAGCCGAGTTTTCATAACAGTTTTAATCACGCCCCCCCCTAACATTTTTTGAAATGTAGATGCATATTTGATTATACCTACTTAACTTTTATCGACATTTATCTAACTCTATACAGTATTTATTGTTGTATTATCAGAATGTAGTTTAAGTTAATTTGTTTTGGTTCCAACAGATGTTTTCTTTTTTTCACATCTTTGCACCCCCCTTTTTGTTATTTCGCGCCCTACAGGTTGAGAACCATTGCCTTATTCAATGGCGGGATTCATGGACGTCAAATGGCAATGAATAGAAATGCATTAATGTAAATACGTGAGCTGCCATCCGCAATTAGACATCGCATTTTGATGGCGATTTTGGTGATTCCCGAAAAGATCTCTTATGCGATCCTTCCCCAGTATCTCTTAAAATTATTTAGTTCAAATTGGTTATAAAGATTTCAATTCTGATCATTTTTTTATTATTGTTAGTTTTAATAAGTCTTTAAGTCGGATCGAACTCCTACGCTAGCACTACGCTCAGAATTTGAAAAGCAACCACCTTAGTTAGTTGAGCCATTGACAGCGACATTTCTTTGTAGCTAATTCTTTACTTTCGTGCTCCACAAAATATTGTAAAGTATTAATAAATGAAATATTTCAATACTTGATCGAATAATAACAACTGATTTAAGGATTTCACCTTTTCTTTCTCAAATCTGCTTACCTATATCATGGCAAAGTACAGGGACTTTATTTTCCGTCTACTCCATTTTAATTAAGTCAAACCAAAGAAAACATTTAAGGCTATTAAATGTGATCTCAAGAAAAGATGAAGGTTAATTCTAATACTAATAACAGGAGCGATTATAATGATACAGTGCAAAAGTAAATACTAATTGAAAGAGCCTGGAATCCATGAGTGAGGCGTCTTATTTTGTTTACCTCTTGCTATCGTATAGTGCATTCTGCTTGTCGGCATTAGTTATATATATATATATTTATGTTTTTTAGACATCAGACACTACAAGTTGCTGACGAACCCTTCTCTTCGTTGTCAGTCTGTAGCAGCGAAAAAATAAAAGCAATAAGAGTTATAACAGACGTCATTGAAGTGGATCATGAGTTTGTGTAACATTAATGAAAATGGCCAGGAGGGGTCACTAGAGAGGTGAGTATCAAATGCTTCGAAGCTTCGATACAATTTCTGACACAATTGCTTCAAACGTTTTGATGCTTCATGAGGCTTCACTCCGCCCATCACTATGTAAAAGCACCCGATGTAGTTTGATCTTGGAAGTTAAACACGCATGCGCTCTACCTGTACTTTGATGGGAGACTGCCTGCGAACCCCGGGTGCTGTAAGCTTTTTTCCTGTACTGTACTACTCAACCTGACCATCAGTGCATAACCAGCATTATGGAGCGCTGCTGTTGATTATGGCCATACCAGAGTGAAAGCGTCTGATCTCGGAAGTTAAAGACGCACGGTTCGCCCAGTATACATGGATGGTAGAAAGCCTTGCAACACCAAATGCTGTAAGCTTTTATTCATTACTGTTGTACTCAACCTGAACATCAGTGTATGCCTTTGAAATGCATCTTTTTTCTTTCCAATGGAAGCGCTCCACCCCGATCTTCAATATATAACCAGCATTATGAAGCGCAGCTTTTGATTACGGCTATACAAGTGTAAAAGCACCCAATGTAGTTTGATCTCGGAAGTTAAACACGCATGCGCTCTGCCAGTACTTGGATTGGAGACTGTCTGGGATGCCCGGATGCTGTAAGCTATTTTCCTGTACTGTACTACTCAACCTGACCATCAGTGCATGGCTGGGAACTAAATCTTTATCCTTTCCATTGTTAGCGACCCACCCGAACATCAATTTATAACCAGCAGTATGGAGTACTGCTGTTGATTATGGCCATACCAGAGTGAAAGCGTCTCATCTCGGAAGTTAAACACGCACGGGTTCGGCCAGTATACGTGGATGGTAGACCGCCTTGCAACCCCGAATGCTGTAGGCTTTTATTCATTATTGTTGTACTCAACCTGAACATCAGTGTATGCCTTTGAAATGCATCTTTTTTCTTTCCAATGGAAGCACTCCACCCCGATCTTCAATATATAACCAGCATTAGGAAGCGCAGCTTTTGCTTACGGCCATACAAGTGTTAAAGCACCCGATGTAGTTTTGTCTCGGAAGTTAAACACGAATGCGCTCTGCCAGTAATTTGATGGGAGACCACCTGCGAACCCCGGGTGCTGTATGCTTTTTTCCTGTACTGTACTACTCAACCTGACCATCAGTGAATGGCTGGGAACTGCATCTTCATCCTTTCCATTGTTAGCAACCCACCCGAGCTTCAATTTATAACCAGCATTATGGAGCGCTGCTTTTGATTATGGCCATACCAGTGTGAAAGCGTCTGATCTCAGAAGTTAAACACACACGGGTTCAGCCAGTATACGTGGATGGTAGACCGCCTTTGTGGAAACTGAATGTTCTCTTCGTTCCCTTGTACTAATTCATGTCTGAGAAGTAAGCTTTACAAAACCAAGTAATAGCATGCTTTGTTTTAGCAAACAGAAAAATATTTGTGCAAAGGACTTAAGGTCTGAGCATTCCACACATGACTCTGCCTTATCAAGTTTTCCCTTAGCTTACATCTGAACGCCATAACAAAAGGAGCCAAGAAAGTTTTACAAGGGACATTAAAGGGGCTCAAGGATTGTGTATAATAAATATGGTGACTGATGCATTTTATAATGATATTAAATCACGCATTCTAGGGGTATAAAACGGGACCCCTCCCAACAGACGGGGTTCAGAAGAGCCCTGACCCTGTCATGTATATTTGATTGTCTGCTCTTCTGAAACTCTTCTCACCGTGACTCTGAAAAGTAAAGCTGCTTTATAACCACACCTGTTGTCTGGTCTGAGTTTTCGTCCACAGTTTTGGCGCCCAACGTGGGGCAGGAGACGGCAGATGGCTCCTTGTGCAGGATCGTCAAGAGTACCATGGTGGAGCCGATTCCGCCCGGGTCGGGTCCAGCTTCGGTAAATGTAGGATTGGCCTGCCTTGGGCGTTTCCTGCGTGGGGAGTCCCTGACGATACAAGGCACGACTTAACGGGCATTTCCAGGCAGGTGGATGGAGTCGCGGTGAGTAGATCGGGAGATTCCTGTTAGTTGAGTTTGACTGGTGTGCTAGAAGTAATACGAATATAGAAAGAAAAAGAATAAAGCATATGCAAAATCTATACTAATAAAAGGCAAAGCCCTCACTCACTCACTCATTCACTCACTCACTCACTCACTCACTCACTGACTCATCACTAATTCTCCAACTTCCCGTGTGGGTGGAAGGCTGAAATTTGGCAGGTTCATTCCTTACAGCTTCCTTACAAAAGTTGGGCAGGTTTTATATCGAAATTCTACGTGTAATGGTCATAACTGGAAGCAGTTTTTCTCCATTTACTGTAATGGAGATGAGCTTCAACGCCGTGGGGAGTTTCTTGTGACATCATCACGCCTCCCACGTAATCACGCAGTACATAGAAAACCAGGAAGACCTCAAAAAGCGCTTAAGAAAACATGCATTATATAATTGAGAAGGCAGCGAAACAATAAGAAGCGGCGGTGACATATACAACCATATTCATGAGTTCTGCTACTTGAAACAAAGCACGATGTAAACCTACACTTTAAATTAAGTTCATAGACAGGCTGCCGCTGGCGTTTGTAATTTAGTGCCCACCCATATAAGGCCGTCCGTCAGCGGCAATCCAATAGCAAACTGCCACGGGTAAATATTCACGGGTGAAGGACTGTGCTTATGGAGAGGAAGATGAGATGGTCAGGGTGGTGTTTGACAGAAACTCAGCGAAACTGCGAGAGAAAGTTTTAAGTGCCAGGACTAAGGTAACATTAAATACAGCCATGGACATAGCACGAGATGGCACCAGCACAGCTGGGAACCTTCGATGCATGTACACCGAGTGGCTCACGTGAACTGGCGCAGTGCACAGATAAAAGCAACAGTTCCAAAGAGCTGAACAAAACCGAATTACACAATTGAAAAGGCAGCAAAAAATATGAAGCATCTGATAAGCATATTCATAAATCCAGCTACTGCGGAAACAAAGCACACGGTGGAAAAAGTCAATGTCCGCTAAAGGAAGACAGTGTAAAAACCCGTGCATGCAGTGTGTCAGGTCTCAGATAAAGAAGAAGACGAGCTGTTTATTGATGCAGTAAGAAGCGAATCGATGAATGAAACCTGTCATCTTTACAGCGATTGACAAACCACGGAATGTAACTTGAACACAACACATCCTACAAATACGAACCTGATTGAAAGAAATAATGATAATCAAATCCTTGATGACAGCAACACTCAGTAACACTCACAAAACAAATACTGTATATTGACAGTCATGTTACGTTATTTTTAAAATGTTCCCTTTTCTTTTCTACCTTTTTAACACACTACTTCTCGCGATACGCGGGTATATATATATGTATATATATATACCGATCTACATACTTCGAATAATGGATACTTTATTCGCCATCAATGATTGTTTTGGTAAAGCCATACTCAGTGTATTCATTAGATGAGCGGTAAAAAAGTAAGAGCGAGGGGAGGATGACTCATTGAGGCATGCAGGCTGTAGTGTGCGTCAACTCTATCTGAATTGCGCGATCACATTTGAAAAAATATATCTTTTCAAGTTCTATTTAGTCCATATGTGTCAAACTCAAGGGCGGGCCACATCCGCCCGGCGTGTAATTATATCCGCCCGAGATCATTTTATATACTGTATTATTGTTATTAATGGCCGGGTATATGAAGCTGGTAACACAATAAACTACAGATCCCATAATGCAGCGCTTCAGCTGCCTTGCCGAACACTTACCGTGTTAATCAAGTCTACCTTATGATGCTGCAAGTTATTGCGAAGCTAGAGTTATTAGCACTGAGTTTGCACGGCGCTTTGGTGACTTTGAAGAACAAAAAAAGTCCGTCTACATGCGGCTCGAACCTTGTGCATGTTTGGTAGCACATATCTGTGTGAGAAGCTCTTCTCAGTGATAAAGACTAACAAAACCGCACACAGGAGTCGCCTCACTGATGAGCACCTGCAATCCATCCTGAGAATCTCCACAACACAGAACCTCACACCAAACAGAAACGAACTTGTGGCCAAAAAAAGATGCCAGACGTCCAGCTCTAAAATGACATATGAGCAAAGACAACTGAATGATTTGATTTGTTATTGCACGTAAGAGCGGGAGTCAACCGTTTTAACAAACAGCATATTGCACTGATACGAAATAGCTGTGTGTGTTGTCACAAGAACGAGACATGGACAGATAAAGAGTTGGGGCAGCCACCCGTATATTGTGGTATCCTGGCTGCAAAGTCGTTTTTCTTGTAGAAATACAGAGCACTGAAGTGCATACAACCGAGTCCAAAACAAGACTGAGGAAACAAAGGAAAGGGGGCAGGTTTTAAAGGGGAAGACAGGAAGTGAGGTCGTATGGATCTGGCACGTGGTCTTCCACCATTGGCTCAGAGTCGGAGGTGACATCAGAGGGACTGGAGCTGGTGTGGCCGAGTTCCATTGGCTCAGTCCCGAAGTGATGTCAGGAGATCCAGGTGAAATCCCCGGGATGGTCTACAGGCAAGGAGAAAAGAGTCAGTGCACTCTGCCACACCCCGCATGCCTCCAACTGCCTTCACTCAAGCCCTTTAGCTGCCTCCCATGCGCACGTGTGTGACAAGGCCCCCCCCTTAGCCCAGACCCGACGGGTCGGGCGACCCTAACCGAGAGGTCGTGAACCCGAGAAAGGCATCAGCGTTGGCGGAGAGCGCCCGGCGATGAACGAGCAAAACTTGTACGGCTGCAGGTCAAGAAACCACCGGGTGACCCGCTGATTCGACTCCTTGTGGAGGGCCATCCACTGTAGGGGTGCATGGTCCGTGACAAGGGTGAATTCCCGGCCCAACAGGTAGTACCTCAGCTGAGTAATCGCCCATTTAATCGCCAGAGCCTCCCTCTCCACCGCAGCATACCTGGTCTCCCGGTCCAACAGTTTCCGCTCAGGAACATGATGGGGTGCTCCACACCATCGACGCTTTGGCTCAGCACGGCGCCCAGGCCTGTGTCCGGCGTCCGCCTGGAGGATGAAAGGCAAAGAAAAGTTAGGTGCCATCAAAACAGGTGTGGACGTAAGGGCCTGCTTTAAGTCACCAAATGCAGCCTGTTTTTCAGTCCATGCCACAATGTTCGGGCCCTCTTCTTTGTTAAATCAGTCAAGGGCCGCTCTCCAAAACCGGGTACAAACCGGCGGTAGTACCCGCTAACCGAAAGGCTTGGACCTGCCGCTTGGTTCATGGACGGGCCATTTCAGAATGGCATCAATTTTGGAGCACTGTGGCCTTACGGTACCCGACCCACCAGGTAGCCTAAATATTTGGCCTCGCTTAATCCAAGAAGCATTTCTGGGATTAATCCGAGCCCGCCTCACCAAGTGTCCGTAATACCGCTTGGACATGCTGTAGGTGTTCCTTCCATGTGCTGGAATAGATGACCACGCCATCCAGGTAGGCAGCACTGTATGAGTTATGAGGCGAAGCACTTTGTCCACCAGACGCTGAAAGGTTGCTGGAGCCCCGTAACCCAAATGGAAGGACACGATACTGCCAGTGTCCGCTAGGGGTACTAAACGCGTTTTTACCTTCGGAGTCCGTTAAAGGAACCTGCCAGTACCCTTTCGTCATGTCAAGTGTGGTCAGGTATTGAGCCTGTCCAAGCCTCTCGAGGAGGTCGCCCACGCGTGGCATTGGATAAGCATCAAATTGGGAGACTTGATTGCCGACGGAAGTCATTGCAGAACCTCCAACTTCCGCCAGGCTTACCGACGAGCACAATGGGGCTGGACCAGGGACTATAACTTTCCTCAATCACACCTAGCTCCAGCATGCGCTTGATCTCAAGCTCCACTTCAGCCTTTTTTGCCTCGGGAAGACGATACGGGCGTTCTCGGACAACAACCCCGGGCTCTGTCACGATGTTGTGCTCAATCAGAGAGGTCCTTCCGGGTTCTCACTGACTACCTCCCGAACGGTCCGGATAACTGTTTCCAGCTCCTGCCGCTGTCTGGGACTTAAGTCCGTGCCGCAGTTAAGGTCGTGTGTGTGAGCGAAGAGTGAGCGGGCTGGCCGGAGGAGGGATCGGGTCCCTGTCCTTCCACGGTTTCAGCAGGTTCACATGATAAACCCGCTCCTTTGGCCGACGCATTGGGTTGACTCACCAAATAGTCGACCAGTCCCTTCCTCTCCTTAACTTCAGAGGGGCCCTGCCAGTGGGCAAGCAATTTAGAGTGGGAGGTAGGCACTAGGACCATGACCCGATCTCCGGGCGGAACTCCCAAGAGACGTGCGCGTTGTAGTACCGGCCTGTGCTGCTTGAGCCTCCTCCATGTGACTTTTAAGGACAGGCGAATCTTTCCAAATCTATCGCAGAACGCGCGATATACTCCAGTATGTTTGTGGAGGGAAGAGCCTCTTCTTCCCAGCCTTCTTTCAAAATATCTAATATGCCCCGAGGTTGTCGCCTGCACAGTAGTTCAAAGGGGAGAACCCCGTGGAGGCTTGTGGGACTTCCGATAGGCAAAAGGACGAGGGGGAGGAGCTGATCCCAGTTCCTTCCATCCTCGCTGACCACCTTACGCAGCATTTGCTTGAGAGTTTGATTAAACCTCTCTACTAATCCGTCGGTTTGAGGATGATACACCGAGGTCTTTAAATGCTTTATTTTCAGTAATCTGGCAGTCTCCTTGAACGTTTCCGAGGTGAAGGGGGTCCCCTGGTCTGTCAAGACTTCTTTGGGGATCCCCACGCCGCAATACCCTAGTAATTCCCGTGCGATGGCTTTAGAGGTAGCTGAGCGCAACGGAACAGCTTCGGGTATCGTAGCGTAATCCACGAGGACTAAAATGTACTTGTGTCCTCGGGCTGAGGGCTCCAGGGTCCCACCAGGTCGACCCGATTCTGTGGAAGGGAACGCCAATCAGTGGAATAGGAACGAGAGGAGCACGGTCCCTCCTAGGAATTTGTCGCAGTTGACACTCCGGCAGGAAGCGCAAAAGCGGCGAACCTCCTCATTAATTCCTGGCCAGTAGAAACGGAGCTTGATCCGCTCCAGAGTTTTTCGGTGCCCAGGTGGCCACCTAGGAGGTGGGCGTGTGCTAGCTCGCAGACCTGCCGCCGAAGGTACGCTGCACTAGCAGCAGCCTCGCCTCCTGCCCGCCATGCATTGCTACACGGTAAAGGAGGTCATTATCTAGCACAAAGTAGGGGCCCTGTGGCATCGACTGATTAGTGCGCTGGCCATTGACAAGGACCACTGCATTTTTTACAAACTTCAGGGAGTCATCATTCCATTGCTCCCTTCTAAAAGAAGCCGGCGCTTTTAAATTGGAACCGCAACACGGAGAGAGGGTCAGCGCGACCTCAATGGGCGTGGTTTCTTCCCGCTCCGCCGCGCGCTGGTGGATGACGGTTAGCCCGCGACGCCGGGAGTTGCCACGCCAGTCAGGGCGACGCCGCCTCTCTCTGCCGGCTGATTACACGGCGTGGAGGCAGCTTGAGACGGGTTATCTCCGCCCATAACGAGGCCCAAATTAACCCCGGAGTGGTATGTGTCTCACCGCTTTTGATTTTAGACCAGTCCCGCCCTAGTATCACCGGGTGTGGAGGATCAGGTAGGACGCTACGGTGAGTTTACTAACTGACCCTCCGTAACTGATGACACAGCGGCGGACCTGTACCAGCGGATGTCTCCGTGGACACAGGTTATACCGGTCTTAAATTTTAGCCACTGTTGCGTTGCACAAAGCGGCGGCAACAATGGAAATGTTGCTGCCGGAGTCGAACAAACCTGTGGTCTTGTGTCCGCTGACGATCACCACGCCAGTATGTGGGACCGCCAACGGATTAGCAGAGCACACCAACCCTCCTCGCCTCCACCTGCATTCCTCCTGCCCCAAGCGGTTTGCGCGCCCCACCGCCTGGACGCCTCGCAGCTCCGGATTGTACAGGGAGGGGCTAGGTCTTGGAACGCCCGGCTGGTTTGACATGAGGACGGTTCTGCTCCCCAGAGTGTGAGGCCGCCTCTGCGTCTCCATAAGCTCTATGAGCTCAGACATGTTCTTAAACCGCCGCCCCAAACCGCTGGGTGAAGCCACGGGAAGCGCTTCCAGGAGCAGATAGCAAGCTACCTGCTCTATTATTTGGTAGGGCGTGTTTTCAAATGGCCGTAGCCAATGCCCTACCATTGCCCATAAGGACCAGGCTTGTTGTTGGTCGGCCGCTCAGGGTCCAACCTCCATTTTTATTTTATTCACCTGCCAGTCTGGGGCACCCCTAGGTGGTAAATGGGGCTTTGGTTTCGAGGGAGGCAGGCACTCTCCCCAGAGAGCATACTGAGTCCCTTTTGCCTCCCCCCTCCAGGGCAGCCCAATTCTGTGAGCCCCACCCGCACACTCCCTGGCCTCTCCAGATGGCCTAGTTATGAGTGCTGGGAGCGGAGCCCGCACCGGGTCACGCCGACCGCGGGGCACCCTCCCCGCCTGAAGACTCGCCCCGCACGCCCCACCTGGGTATATTGCAGGTCCTGTCCCCTTCTCTTCTGGGACTTCTCCATCCTGCCGGCTACGCCACTGTCACAAGAACGAGACATGGACAGATAAAGAGTTGGGGCAGCCACCCGTATATTGTGGTATCCTGGCTGCAAAGTCGTTTTTCTTGTAGAAATACAGAGCACTGAAGTGCATACAACCGAGTCCAAAACAAGACTGAGGAAACAAAGGAAAGGGGGCAGGTTTTAAAGGGGAAGACAGGAAGTGAGGTCGATGGATCTGGCACGTGGTCTTCCACCATTGGCTCAGTAGTCGGAGGTGACATCAGAGGGACTGGAGCTGGTGTGGCCGAGTTCCATTGGCTCAGTCCCGGAAGTGATGTCAGGAGATCCAGGTGAAATCCCCGGGATGGTCTACAGGCAAGGAGAAAAGAGTCAGTGCACTCTGCCACACCCCGGCATGCCTCCGAACTGCCTTCACTCAAGCCCTTTAGCTGCCTCCCATGCGCACGTGTGTGACAGTGTATATATGTAGATATGTATGTATATGTATATATATGTTTATATATGTGTGTGTGTATGTATGGGTATATATATATATATATGTATTTGTGTGTATATATGTGTGTGTATGTATGTATGTGTGTGTATATATGTGTGTGTATATATGTAGATATATATATGTATGTATATATGTGTATATGTATAGATATGTATATATATATGTTTATGTGTGTGTGTGTAAATATATATATATATATATGACAACAACACTCATCACTCACAACAGTGACAAAACAATTACATTGACAATCAGGTTACGTTATTTTCAAAATGTTTCCTTTTCTTTTCATTGCTTCTTTAACACACTACTTCTCCGCCATGTTGGTATTTTGCTAGTGTATATATATATATACAGGTATACAGATATATATATATATATATATATATATATATATATATATATATATATGCCAGCAACAGTCATGACAATGACAAAACAATTACATTGTCAATCATGTTACATTATTATTAAAATGTTTCCTTTTTTTTTTTCTCGCTGCCAAGCGTATTTTGCTATATATATATATATATATATATATATATATATACTAGCAAAATACTCAAGCTTCAGCATGAGAAGTAGTGTGTTAAAGAAGCAATGAAAAGAAAAGAAACATTTTGAAAATAACGTAACCTGATTGTCAATGTAATTGTTTTGTCACTGTTGTGAGTGATGAGTGTTGTTGTCATATATATATATATATATATATATATATATATATATATTTACACACACACACATAAACATATATATATATATACATATCTATACATATACACATATATACATACATATATATCTACATATATACACACACATATACATACATACATACACACACACATATATAAACATATATATACATATACATACATATCTACATATATGTGTATATATCTACACAGCTATTTCGTATCAGTGCAATACGCTGTTTGTTAAAACGGTTGACTCCCGCTCTTACGTGCAATAACAAATCTAATCATTCAGTTGTCTTTGCTCATATGTCATTTTAGAGCTGGACGCCTGGCATCTTTTTTTGGCCACAAGTTCGTTTCTGTTTGGTGTGAGGTTCTGTGTTGTGGAGATTCTCAGGATGGATTGCAGGTGCTCATCAGTGAGGCAACTCCTGTGTGCTGTTTTGTTAGTCTTTATCACTGAGAAGAGCTTCTCACACAGATATGTGCTACCAAACATGCAAAAGGTTTGAGCCGCATGTAGACGGACTTTTTTTGTTCTTCAAAGTCACCAAAGCGCCGTGCAAACTCAGTGCGCTCAGTTTATCAGCAAAGTCGATTTGGGAACACCGTAGTGACGATTTGGTTTAACATTACTTGGCAACAGGGAAGAGGGAAAGTTGCACTGGTGCATTGTGTCTCTCATAAAAGCAGCTTCACTTGAAATCACTTTGTGATTGTGCACGGTAAAACGTCCGCTGAAGTGTCAGATTCTTATTTAATTATTCTGCTTTCTGTATCTTCTGCATTGCATTCAGGTTACCCTGATGTTTTGTCTCATAGTGCCGTCTTAGATTAAATTTTGTAATTACGGCCACATTAGCTCCACAAATGAGACATGTTCAGTAAACATATACTCAGCCTCCCATCACTTTTTAAAGGCTCTATTTTCAGAATCAACTTTTCTCTCCAGCATCGCGTGAGCTAGCTTCGCAATAAGTGTTCGGCAAGGCAGCTGAAGCGCTGCATTATGGGATCTGTAGTTTATTGTGTTACCAGCGCTTCATATACCTGGGCCATTAATAACAATAATACAGTATATAAAATGATCTCGGGGCGGATATAATTACACGCCGTGCGGATGTGGCCCGTGGCCCTTGAGTTTGACAAATATTAACTAAATAGAACTTGAAAAGATATATTTTTTCAAATGTGATCGCGCAATTCAGATAGAGTTGACGCCAAGCACTACAGCCTGCATCCTCCCTCGCTCTTACTTTTTTACCGTTCATCTAATGAATACACTGAGTATGGCTTTACCAAAACAATCATTGATGGCGAATAAAGTATCCATTATTCGAGTATGTAGATCGGAATATATATATACATATATATATACCCGCTGTATCGCAGCGAGAAGTAGTGTGTTAAAAAGCTAGAAAAGAAAAGGGAACATTTTAAAATAACGTAACATGACTGTCAATATACAGTATTTGTTTTGTGAGTGTTACTGAGTGTTGCGGTCATCAAGGATTTGATTAGCATTATTTCTTTCAATCAGGCTCGTATTTGTAGGATGTGTTGTGTTCAAGTTACATTCCGTGTTTGTCAATCGTTGTAAAGATGACAGGTTTCTTTCATCGATTTGTTTCTTACTGCATCAATAAACAGCTCGTCCTCTTCTTTATCTGAGACCTGACACACTGCATGCACGTTTTTTTTTTACACTGTCTTCCTTTAGCGGACATTGACTTTTTCCACCGTGTGCTTTGTTTCCGCAGTAGCTGGATTTATGAATATGCTTATCAGGCGCTTCATATTTTTTGCTGCCTTTTCAATTGTGTAATTCGGTTTTTGTTCAGCGCTCTTTGGAACTGTTGCCTTTTATCCCTGCACAGCGTCAGTTCACGTGAGCCGCTCGGTGTACATGCAACGAAGGTTTTCAGCTGTGCTGGTGCCATCTTGTGCTATGTCCGTGGCTGTATTTAATGTTACCTTAGTCCTGGCACTTAAAACATTCTCTCGCAGTTTCGCTGAGTTTGTGTCAAACACCACCCTGACCATCTCATCTTCCTCTCCATAAACACAGTCCTTCACCCGTGAATATTTAGTGGAGTTTGCTATTGGATTGCCGCTGACGGACGGCCTTATATGGGCAGGCACTAAATTACAAACGCCAGCGGCAGCCTGTCTATGAACTTAATTTAAAGTGTAGGTTTACATCGTGCTTTGTTTCCGAAGTAGCAGAACTCATGAACATGGTTGTATATGTCACTCGCTCGCTTCTTATTGTTTCGCTGCCTTCTCAATTATATAATGCATGTTTTCTTGAGCGCTTTTTTGAGGTCTTCCTGGTTTTCTATGTACTGCGTGATTACGTGGGAGGCGTGATGATGTCACACGAAACTCCCCCCCACGGCGTTCAAGCTCATCTCCATTACAGTAAATGGAGAAAAACAGCTTCCAGTTATGACCATTACGCGTAGAATTTCGATATAAAACCTGCCCAACTTTTTGTAAGGAAGCTGTAAGGAATGAACCTGCCAAATTTCAGCCTTCCACCCACACGGGAAGTTGGAGAATTAGTGATGAGTCAGTGAGTGAGTGAGTGAGTGAGTGAGTGAATGAGTGAGTGAGTGAGTGAGTGAGTGAGGGCTTTGCCTTTTATTAGTATAGATATATATATATATATAGATAGATAGATATAGATATACTGTGTATATATATATATATATATATATATATATATATATATATCACTAAATATATATATATCTATATATATTTGGCCGGCTTATCATCCCGGCCAATACCCCCAGGCCGCCAGATGGAGCCCTCCCTGCAGTATGGAGGTGCCCCGAAGACCAGCAGGGAATCATGGACAATGTAGTTTTTATCCTCAGCCCTGCTGGATACCTCAGGGGCCGCAAGAGAGTGCTGCAGGGAGAACCGAGGACTCATTTGGGGCCTATGACCCGAAGCTCGCCATAGGAAGAGCGGCGGGCTTCCGGGTGAAGAAAAGAACTTTTACCTGACCCGGAAGTGATTGAGGATCACATGGACTGGGAATTGAGAACACTTCCGGGTCAGGGAATATAAAAGGACTGTGGGAGCTCCCAGACGGCGAGCTGAGCTGGATGGAAGGGTGGCAACGCATCTGGGAGCTGGAGGATTGTTTATTGTGTATTATAGTGATTTATATGAGTATTGTGGTGGAGAGTGAGCTTTGTGCACTGTGGAAGAGTAATAAAGTCAACTTGAGGACTTTTACCTGGTGTCTGGAGTCGTGGACAGGGGTTCAAGAGAGCGAGAGCGCCCCCTATCTACCACAATATATATATATAGATATATATATATATAGATATGAGAATAACACTCATATCAATGACAAAACAATTACATTAACAATCATGTTAATGCTATTTTTAAAATTTTTC
This sequence comes from Polypterus senegalus, assembly GCF_016835505.1. Classification (NCBI taxonomy): domain Eukaryota; kingdom Metazoa; phylum Chordata; class Cladistia; order Polypteriformes; family Polypteridae; genus Polypterus; species Polypterus senegalus. The sequence goes on from NC_053154.1 coordinate 179,963,855, forward strand.
CTTTTCTTTTTCATAACTTCTTTAACACACTACTTCTCCGCTGCGAAGCGCGGGTATTCTGCTAGTATTATATATACATATATATTATATTATATTATATTTCCTACCGCTTGTGCTATGTTGTGCGATCTTGCAATGTCCACGGCTTTATTTAATGTTAGCTAAGACCCGGCACTTAAAAGTTTCTCTCGCACTTTCGCTGAGTTTGTGCCAAACACTAGTCTATTCCTGAATTCCTGACCATCTCATCTTCGTTTGCATAAGCACAGTCCTTCACCCGCGAATATTTCGCGGCAGCGTGTCTATTGGGTAGCTGCTGACGGACGGCCTTATATGGGCAGGCACTCAATTACGTGGGAGGCGTGACGAGCTGCAGGCTATGGCCGTATATATGTACGTAAGTAGGTTCCAGTTATGACCGTTACACATAGAATTTCGAAATGAAACCTGCTTAACCTTTGTAAGTAAGTTGTAAGGAATGGGCCTGCCAAATTTCAGCCTTTTACCTACACGGGAAGTTGGAAAATTAGTGATGAGTCAGTCAGTCAATCAGTCAGTGAGGGCTTTGCCTTTTATTAGTATCTATACTAATAAAAGGCAAAGCCCTCACTGACTCACTCACTCACTCACTCACTCACTCACTTATGCCTCCCACGTAATTTAGTGCCTGCCCATATAAGGCCGTCCGTCAGCAGCAATCCAATAGAATCACTGCCGCTAAATATTCACGGGTGAAGGACTGTGCTTATGCAGATGAAGATGAGATGGTCAGGGTGGTGTTTGGCACAAACTCAGCGAAACTGTGACAGAAATTTTTAAGTGCCGGGTCTTAGCTAACATTAAATACAGCCGTGGACATCGCACGAGATGGCACCAGCACAGCTGGGAACCTTCAATGCATGTACACCGAGCGGCTCACGTGAACTGACGCAGTGCACAGACAAGAAGCAACAGTTCCAAAGAGTGCTGAACAAAAACC